>NW_024882949.1:0-164586 GCF_019059575.1 Amphibalanus amphitrite | reverse complement strand
CGGTGTGGCCTGAGGCGCGGCTCCTGCTGTGCACGTTTCACGTGCTGCAGGCCGTCTGGCGATGGCTTCACAACGGCAAACATGGCATCGACAAGCAAGTGAGTAGTTTCTACTGGGAATGAATTTCCGTTCATTTTTGTCTAATTACCCCTTTTTGAGAAACACAGAGAGAGAGAGAGAGAGAGAGAGAGGGAGAGAGAGGGAGGCAGAGAAAGAGACAGAGACATAGAGAGAGGGAGGGAGAGAGAGAGAGAGAGAGAGAGAGAGAGAGAGAGAGAGAGAGAGAGAGAGAGAGAGAGAGAGAGAGAGAGAGAGAGAGAGAGAGAGAGAGAGAGAGAGAGAGAAAGAGAGAGAAAGAGAGAGAAAGAGAGAGAGAGAGAGAGAGAGAGAGAGAGAGAGAGAGAGAGAGAGAGAGAGAGAGAGAGAGAGGCAGGCAGACAGCTGGGCAGAGGCAGGCATAGGCAGGCAGTCAGGCATAGACTAGACAGGCATAGGCTGGCAGTCAGGAATAGACATGCAGTGATACTGGTCTAAAAGCTGTAAAAGAACGTAAATGAGTTTGATTAATTTCATCTCAAACACCCCCTATATTTACATTTACCTTCACCCTTCACCCTTCACCCCTCCCGCCTCCCACACTCGGATACCAGTTAAATTGTGCATTTTCTTCCAGCACAGGCAGGCTATCATGGCACTAGCCAAACAGCTCGTGTACGCCAACAATGAGGCGGAGATAGCGACGACGATGGAGCTGGTGGCTACCGAGTGGGGCGAGCGCTACCCACTGCTGGACCAGTACCTGCAGGGTTTCGCTGCCCGCCGTCAAGAGTGGGCGCTGTGTCTCCGCACGGATGTCCCCACCCGGGGACACAACACGAACAACATCGTAGAGTCCGCCTTCAGAGTCCTCAAAGACTCTGTCCTCTACAGGTCAGTCTTTATTCATATGTTTCACCTAATTGCGGTTCAATAAATAAAACAGTTAACCTGGCGTTCATAGACAAACCTGTCTTTTAACTAAAGTTGATTGTAAAACTGTTTCGGTGACCGGAGGTATTGCGATAGATTCATTACTATTTTAAAATATTTCAAGTTGTAAGGTTGCCCAAAAGTGGCAAATGTTGAAGAAATGTCAAAGTTGCAGTTACAGACAAATTCCAATTAATAAAGACAAATAATTGGAAAAAAAGCCAAAGCAGGGGAGTAGTTTTCCTTTCAATATAGGTCGGAGGGCTGAGAGTTAGCCGGTAAAATGTTCTCGAAAACACCATCAAAATCCCTAGGACTGTGCAATTCTCCCCAGTGTCTGCCAAAGTTCAGAGCCTGAAGCCCCCGAAACGGAATTGGACCATACATCCCTTCGTCAAAGACGTTAATTACTAACTTGTGACTTTCATGGATTAACACGGATTAACTTGTGAATATCACGGTTTTACATTTCTGTTAACCCTACATGTGGAAGAAAAACAAACTTTCGCATTTCGGGTAGGTTGTGAAATTGTTAGTTGTGCTTTTGGCTGCTCTTCTGAAAGCCTTATTGTGTCCATACGATGGCAGTCTACCGTTAATTATAGCTGCAAAGAAATTGTTGAAATATTCGCTTGACACGCGCTGTTTTTCCAGGACTCGGGCGTTCATCCTGCTGCAGCTGTTTGATTTCGTCACGGTCCAGCTCAGCAAGCACTACGCCAGGAGGGCGTGCGACGTGGCCAACGGCCGGCAGCGGGCGGCACCGGTCCGCGGCGGCACCAGCCAAGAAACGGGCACTGTGACGCAGGTATTTTGCATGACACGAGAACTGATTGAGGTCACATAAGACAGCTCGTTTTTCAATGCTGGTCCCACCCGTACTGCCACATGGCTGTGCAAAGTGACCAATGCAATCGGCGCACCCCTAAGCACCAATAAACCACATTGCTGTGCATTCACACACAAGAGTCTGTCACTGTACCGCTGTGCCACTGTAGGGCCGCGTGGTGTTGGCGCTGTGTGCCACATCTCGTGACTCGTTTCGCGTTTTTTCTTGTTTCTTCTTTTTTTCCCTTTGGGGGTCTGTTTTAAAAGGCCAAGCTGACAGTACTGGGGCGAATGAACAGGTTCGGATTTTCGTACAAGTAACCGTCCGTCAGTTTATGTTGTACAGTCTGTCTTAAAAGTCCGCGAAAAAGCAACGGTGGATCCATCAAGCCTGACCGAGGAAGGGCCTGCTCAATTTGAGTCATCAAAGCAATTGATATTCTCGTCCATTCCCCAGGTCAATTGGTTCGGTGACTTTCAAAGTAAAGCAGGCCTTTCTTCAGTAAGGCTTGATGGATCCACCGTCACTTTGCGCGGTACTTTTAAGACAGACTGTACATACGAATTTTACAGGATTTTATGTGTTGCCCCTCCCACAGGTGACGGAGTTCACCTATCAGGTGAAGTCGCTGACGTCGGTCGGCATCACCTACCTGGTGGACCTGAACGTCGGCGCCTGCACCTGCAGGATGAACCGGCGGACTGGCGGCTGCAAACACCTCCGAGCCGTGCGGCAGCAGACTGGCGCTGTGCCGGAGGCGACGGCGACAAAGGAGACGCGGAGGGCCTTGATGGACATCGCCATGGGGACCAGCCAGCAGCTGCCAGGCAACTGGTTCGACCCTCTGGTCGCCGAGCCGTCCACCTCGTCACCTCCTGTCCCCACGCCCGCCAGCGCCCCCGGAGTCGCGCAGCCCCAGCCGTCGCCGAGTCCCGAGGAGTACGACGACGACGCAATGGACTTCGAGGACCCCGCCGCTGCGGCGGCGGCTGTCAGTGGAGCTGAGCAGCGACGCTCAGATGACCGGACACGCCAAACCGTGGCGTTCATCCAGGAGTGGGCAGCCTTCATGTGCGAGGCAGTCGTCCAGGACGACACCTGGGAGAGGGCTGCCGCTGCCTTTCAGCAGAGGTGGGGCCAGCTGCCCACTGCTGGCCGCCAGTCCGCTCTGCACCAGTTTGGAGGCGCGCAGGGCTGCCGGCGGAACGCCACCCAGATTCCGGTCCAGCCGACCAGCACTGCCCGTCGCACCAGCACCAACGTGCGGGGGCGCGCTCGCTGGCCCGCTGGACGGCCGTGCCGCTCCGCGCGCACCGGGGAGCACGGCTACGTGGCAGCCTCCGCCAGGCGGTCGGCGGCGCCCCACAGCCTGGCCACCTGTGTTGACCAGAACCGCCCCCTGGGGCGCTGAGTGATAGAGGTGAAGTGGGGGTGACCGGGGCAAGTTGGTGCCAGGGGGGGGGGTAAGTTGGGACGGAAGGGATATTTCCAATACTTCTCGACAGGTTGGCGTTCAAACTTATTTTGTACATGAACAGTAACGCCGTCTGTTTGTCAACGTGGTGTCGGCGCGTGCTGAGGTAAGTGCTGTTAATAATCGCTACAAATGTGTTTCAGGTACCAAAAGTGATTTTCTTGCTGTGAAAATATTCTCTTCTAGTGTCGTTGTGTGTGCCTTTTTGTTTGCCGCAGGAGTACTGCAAACGTTTGTGTTTTGTCGTTAATGCCCGCATGGATTAGCGATGATTGTTCATGTGAAACATGAATAAAAATGTGTTTAGATAAACTGTTTTTCCTAGTGTACCAACTTGCCTTAGGCCTTGGCCCAACTGACCCCCCGCCGCGGGGTAAGTTGGGACATTGGAGGATGGCCGCTTTGATCAGATATGACACCAAGACGATGCTACCATCTCTCTTATATTAAGTCTTCTTTAAAAGATAAAGAAATCAGATCTCAGTTAATAGCCAACAAATAATGATGTATAGTTATACCGAAGTTATGACGCTTCAAGCAATAACTGGCTCAACTAGCGTTAGCGGAATGACGCAAAATTAGCAGGTGACCAGTGACCACTTCCAGTTCGCTAATATGTTTGCATCATTAACATACCTTCCACTATAAGCACGGTTTCTCAATCTTAACATAAAATATAACATCTTTTCATGTAATTTGCATCTCTAATATACCCCAGTCAAACTTGCATCACTAATGTAGTGGGGGACTTCTTGGGAAGAATTAGTTTCTAGGGACTTACACATTTATGCTCATTTCCCCACATTTGTCGCCAGGGGGAGAATTCCCCAGAATTTTCCGCTAGGAGTGGCTGAGCCCTATGGTGAATTCAAAATACGCGTTTAGCATTACGAAAAATGGTGACAGACGTTTGTGGAGGATTGTCGACGAACTCTTGTTCCGCGAGCAGTACTTACACGCTAGCGGAAAATTCACCAATCAGCGCTCGGCAGTACTCGACGCTGATTGGTCCGACGCTCGTGACGAAATTGCGGGGGACCGCAGTTATTCTCTATGGACCCGAATAGGCTTTTGGATTTCGGAGGAGTTTCTTTAAAATTATATGCTGTTTGGAGCTGTTTTCGAGTTGAAATATATTTCTTATGACTGTTAGCTATATAATGACACCATAAAATCATGATTTTAATAAATATTACCGATGTAATATCGGCCGAAAAGACATACTGTCATGGCACGGACTGCCCTGCGGCTGATGTGGGGCCCCTAGTGCCAGCGTATGGTAATAATGGGTTGACGAAGGGTTATTGGAGAAACTTAGAGCCCCTTTAGCATTCAGTATAGGGTCATCAGAGGCCGGGAATGTCCATCAGGGGTCTGAGTAGGCCTGTCATAGGGGCATACATGACACATCATGGCCCATGGGTCAATGTAGATCCATTAGGGGCCGTTGAAGGGCCATCATTGTTCAGCGTGGGCTCGCAATTACCTCTGATGGGCATATGCTGCCCCGATGGACTAACGCTGGCCCCTGATGAACCATCACCAGCCCCTGATAGGTCTACAAAGCCCTCTGCTGGGTCCAAATTGGTCACTGATATGCCCAAATGGGCCACTGAGAAACCCGTACAACATCCCCTGACTGCACCTGCTGGACCAATGCCGTCCCCTCATGGGCCCACCACAGCTCTTGAATGACCTTTTCAAGTCCCCTGAAGTGCCTTTATTGGCCTAAATGGCCCCTGATTGACTGATGTGGTCCCTATTGGTCCTATATGGCCCCCATGAGCCCTCAACGTCGGCCTAGACAGCCTTACATTATATGCCACTGGGCCCTGTTGGGTCAGCACCGGCCCCCGATAGGCTTGCACACTGGACCCACCGGGCCTATACCGACCCATGAAGGGTCTATGTCGAACCCTCACGGACCTCCGATGACCACACGCCGACATGTGTGGCCCCATCAGCAGTGGTCCGTCTATCCCATGTACTTACGGTCTTTTTGGCCGATGTGACACCGGTAGTATATAGAATGTCATGATTAAATGTCGTTATTACACAGTCAAAAGTCACAGAAAGAATATCCAAGCTCAAAAATGGCCTCAAACCCAACAAAACTGGTATAAATCCCCTTCAAAAGCCGTAAGTCTATTAAACGCCATAGGGGAATAGCTACAGTCCCCCGCAATTTCGTCACGAGCATCGGGCCAATCAGCGTCGAGTATTGCCGAACGCCGATTGGTCGATTTCCGCTAGCCTGTAAATGCTGCTTGCGGATATAGTTTTGAACAAGTGAGGGTCGCGGCTACTAATTATCGCTTGTCACCACTTTTTCGTCGGGAACGTTCTACCTGGTTTATATAGCCTTGCCTCCGAATATCGATCAGTTTCATCGACATTCACATTGGCGGCGCGCATGCGCACTGCGAATATCGATGACCTTGAATGCACATTCGCGCGCGGGAAAACTACGCGGCGAGGAAGGGTAGGTAGCGTCTAGGGTTATTTGATATTGTTTATTGGTTATTTTAAATGTTAATATTACCGTGATTGCTAGAGCTACCTTTTCATAAACGTTCAAAGTAAAATATATGATATCAGGCTGCTGCATCCCATGAGCAACCTGCTCTCTATGCCTCGTTCCTTTCTACTTTGGTAAGCATCTACTTTGGAAAGCATGACACATTACTCTTGTCTGTTCTGTCGTACATCTGGTCTGGAGTAATGCATTTTAGCAGAACCTGAAATGCCAGGGGCGCAGGAACTACTTTCCGACTGGGGGGGGGGGGCACACCATAATAGAGATCAACCTAGGGTACCCCCAAATCTAGTTTTCTCACCAGTTTTAGGCCACTTATTTTTCACCCCTCGGCTTTTTCAACAAAAAAAGAAAACATTTGCAAAAAAGTGTGGTATTCCGTCTCAAAGCTGTGGGGGCCCGCCCCCACGGCCCCAGAGTTCGGGGGGCAAGCTGCCCCCACTGCCCCCCGGCTCCCGCGCCTATGTGAAATGCTCCGCCTTGAAAAAAGATGTTCACGATTGAGTGTTCGCAAGATCATAGGCTGTGGAACGGGGGGGGGGGGCTCTGGAGCACCATGCCCCCTTGATTTGGGCATTTTAACAGTAGCCCTATGAGGCGACCAACCTGAGTGTTTGCAAGATCATAGGCTGCGGAACGGGGGGGGGGGCCTCCAGAGCACCATGCCCCCTTGATTTTGGCATTTTAAAGGAAATAGTTCACTTTTAACATGGGGTTTTGAACTGGAATAGCAGTTTCGTAGCTTGAGCTGAGACTAGCACAAATCAGGAGCTTTTACGGCTCAACGATCATCCTAGACGAAGATATTCCATTTCTCGTTCCGAAAAGAGTGCCTTGCAGAGGAATGTGTGCCTTGCACAGGAATGCAGCCACGTCATCGTCAGCCAATCAGCATGCTGCTTACAGCCAATGCAGCATGCGTACGTTTGAACTACGCAATATGATTGGTCAACGCGTAATAAGCTTCCGCGTCAAACACTATTTTACATAGAATATAGTTCGTCCTATATTAAAATATAGAAAATAATTGTTTTTACAAAAAGGTTTTATTTTATTTTCTTATCATTTTGAGCATAACAAATCATAAATCCATAGGAAAATACTAATTTCAGGAAAGTGAACTGTTTCCTTTAACAGTAGCCTTATGAAGCGACCAACCAGGAATTCCTCAATCCAGCAGATGAGTGGGGTGTTGAATGTTGATCACTTGCAATTGTAACTTGGCTAGCAGAATAGGGTGGGATACTACGTCAAAGGCCTTGGGGAAGTTAACCCGCGCGGGGCTGGGGGGGGTAAATTTTACCCCCCTCGCGAATTTTTGCGATATCTCAAAAACGGCGGCGCGCAGCGCCGCCAAACTTTCAGTACCTTTTCTTACATCAATTTGACACGTTCCCTGAAAATTTGAGCGAAATCCGTCGGAAAATTTTTGAGAAATTGACGTTTTAGTGACGTCATGTTCGCCATTTTCGCCTCAAAAACGGCAAAAGTTCAAACGCCGCTAACATCTTCATTTTTAAAGGAATCAAGACGTAACAAAAAAGGTTATACGTAATTTTACTTTGTCTATCAAATGGCTATCTCGGTTTTTTGAAAATTTTGGATTTTGGCCTAATTTTTTTAAAAAAACTGAATTTTTTGGGAAAATCATTATAAAATCCAAAAATTTGAGTCTATCGAAAAAACCGGAATATATGTCAGAGAAGTGGTCTATGTGCACCTACATACCAAATTTTAGAAGAATCGGTTCAAAAATGTGGGAGTTATTCAAAATTTTATGACGTCACGACACACAAAATTTTTGAAAAATGACTTTTTTGGAAGTTCTAGACCTCGTACGGAAACAAAAATAGCACCATTCGATTCGCCGTGAAAAACTGCATCAGATAGACACCTTTTTAGGCCTTAACAACCAACTTCAAAATTTGACCTCACTTGACCTGACCTTGACCTGACCTCGACCTGAAATTCATCCAGAGGTGGTCCATATCACTTATTGAGTGTGCCTATTGAATTCTATGAGTAAAATGACCCATAAAACATGTGTCGCACATGCCCTTTTCTATATTTTGTTTTTTGGTGACCTGACCTGACCTGACCTGACCTTGACCTTGACCTCTGAATGATATTGTATGCAACGAATATTGTCTTGGTAGCCTAAGAACACGTTTTGGGCGATCAGTCTCAGTCCATGACTCCATTCTTCGGCAACTACGGTGCAAGGCCGATACTGTAGAAACTTGCAATTTGTACCCTTGACCTGACCTTGACCTTGACCTCAAACTTTAAATTAAGTACATGTTTTTAGTAGTTCGTGATGAGAGCTTTCGATTGGCGTTTGAATTTTCCAAATCGGACCATTAGTTTGGGAGATAACAGGGGGGTAAAATTTACCCCCCCCAGCCCCGCACGTTCGGCTGGAGACCCCAGCCCCGCGCGGGTTAAACGTGATGACGTCAACAGCTTCATCCCCGTCTTAGTGGCTAGAGTCATTTTACACCAAAAGTGGTTGGTCCATGGTGGAGCGACCTGGTGATTTACATCTGGTGAGTTACTTTGTAATCACTGAAGTGCCTTGGCCCTTGCTAGTCACCGAGAAGGGATGGTGGTTAGAAGGTATTGGGGATAGCTGAAGCCTGAATGTTAAAATTCATTTTACAGGTCACCGCAGCGTTAAGCTCTCGGACACGACCCGGACCAGAAATGCAGCCCGATGGCGCCGGGGAGCAAGACGGCACCTTCACCAGCCCGCCTGGTAGTGGTGAAGCATCGCCCGAGCGGTCGCGGTGAGGACTGTCTCAACTGTCACCTGGGAAGGGATCATGTTAAAGGTTGTTTATGCTTAATTTTTTCATGTCTAATGTTTCGACTAGATTGTAATGTTAGCTTGTTTCTACATGTATGTGCGTTTAATCGTCTAACTCTAGGCTGAGGAAAAAAGATTACGTGCTTTCGAAAGCTACCGTAAGTAAAAAAAAAAGTACCTGGTACCTTTAATATTCATCTACGACACTATCAACCTTTCACGAACCACGTTAGGTTAGGTTTGCTGTGTTATGGCGGTGAAATTGTAATCACTGAAGTGCCTTGGCCCTTGCTAGTCACCGAGAAGGGATGGTGGTTAGAAGGTATTGGGGATAGCTGAAGCCTGAATGTTAACCCTCGCATGTGTAGGGGGGGGGGTCGGATGGACCCCCCATGGTTTTTCGCGAATAACTCGCGTAAAAAGCGGCCGATCGCGACGAAACTTTCAGTACCCTCGCATTGATCGATTTTACACCTACCCTGAAAATTTCATGACCCTGACCAAAATGACCTTTGACCTGTGACCTCTTTTCCGAGACCATGTGGCATGTTTGGCCGGAATCGCGATTTCGCGTATGTCGGCTCGCACTAGCCGCGTGTTTGCAAGCTTTTCGTGGTTTCAAACGTTCAAACATGTGATTTGATGTTACTCCCGTGTGTGTCAAGGTCACCTGAAGGTCAGGTCAGGTCATTGACCTTTGGTGACCTCGGGTGACCTCGGTTCACTTTTTCGAGTTTTACATGTTTCTAGGCTAGTTTTTGGAGCTGAATTCGAATTTAGCAACCATTTCAACATTTACGAAGTAGTTTTGGCGACTTCGTAACATGTTACGAAGCTGTCAGAGGCGGTTGACACGTACTACGAATACCCGTCACGACGCCTACTGGTTGACCTGACCTGACCTGACCTGACCCGACCCGGTCTAAATGCTTCAAGACATCATCTGTGATCAAAACTAACACGATATTCGTGATCAGCACCCCGAAAAACCCCTTAGTAGCCACACTTTACGACTTTCTAACAGGTCCCGATTTTCCCGACTTTGGGTCATTGACCTGACCTGGAAGGTCAACCAATGACCTAGGACCTTAAAATTGGGTATCATTGGCTTCCTCTCGTCACGGGCAACACGCTCGTTTTTTCCGCGAAGCTCTAGCTCGATCAGGGGCCAAACGGCAAGGGGGGGTCCAACCGTCCAACCGACCCCCCCCCCCCTACACATTAGAAGCTGGCAAACGCCGCACACATGCGAGGGTTAAAATTCGTTTTACAGGTCACCGCAGCGTTAAGCTCTCGGACACGACCCGGACCAGAAATGCAGCCCGATGGCGCCGGGGAGCAAGACGGCACCTCCACCAGCCCGCCTGGTAGTTGTGAAGCATCGCCCGAGCGGTCGCGGTGAGGACTGTCTCAACTGTCACCTGGGAAGGGATCATGTTAAAGGTTGTTTATGCTTAATTTTTTCATGTCTAATGTTTCGACTAGATTGTAATGTTAGCTTGTTTCTATGTGCGTTTAATCGTCTAACTCTAGGCTGAGGAAAAAAGACTACGTGCTTTCGAAAGCTACCGTAAGTAAAAAAGTACCTGGTTACTCGAATATTCGTCTAAGACACTATCTACCCTTCACAAACCACGTTAGGTTAGGTTTGCTGTGTTATGGCGGTGAAAGTAGGCTCTAGGCATAGCCATAGGTGTAGGAACAGGGGGGACGGGAAGGCCGGTGGCCCCCCCACTTTTCATAGTGGGGGGGGGGGCCAGTAATGTTAACTGCCCCCCCCCCCACCAGTTTTTGCCAAACATTAATGTATTTGTAGGTACCACCCCGAAGAACAAACTTGACGGTTCTCCGGCCTGCCCTTCCATGACGATTTCCATTTGTGCTTCATCGTTATTGAGTGCAATTTTCCTCCACCCAATGAAAGGAAATTTTGTCAGAAGCAATAAGTGGCAGCTTAGAGGGCAGCGCGTGCTGCAAAGAGAGACAATACTGGCGCAGCAGAATGCGTAAACGGCGTAAACTAACAATTTATGTTGGCAGCCTTCCATTGGTTGATCGGTTACTGGCATAGGCGTAGGAACAGGGGGCAGGGGGCCATGGTCCCCCACTTTCGAAGGGGGGGCCAGCAATGTTAACTGCCCCCCCCCCCCCCCCACACACACACCTTTTGCTGACTTTTCACTTCTCACGTTTCACGCTCGCTCGTAATAAGAATGTTTTTGGATGCTTCTGGAATTCGCATGGGTGCCAACCAGTGGCGGATCCAAGGTGGGGTCACATGGGTCATGTCCCCTTGGGGCCCGGGGGCACCACAGGCCTACCAGGGGCACCACCGACCTATCAGGGGCACCACCGGCCTGTCAGGGGCACCACCGGCCTGTCAGGAGCACCATCGGCCTAGCAAGAGCACCACAGGTCTGCCAGGGGCACCACAGACCTGTCAGGGGCACCACAGGTCTTCCAGGGGCACCAAAGGCCTTTCAGGGGCACCACCGGCCTCGCATGGGCACCTTGGGCCTGTCAAGGGCACCACGGACCTGTCAGGAGCACCTCAGGCTTGTCAGGGCCCAGGGGCACCATAGTCCTTTCAGGAGCACCACAGGCCTGTCAGGGGCACCACAGGCTTGCCAGGGGCACCCACTGGCCTCGCAGGGGCACCCTGGGACTGTCAGGGGCATCACGTGCCTGTCGGGGACACTTCAGGCTTGTCAGCAGCACCACAGTCCTGTCAGGGCCCAGGGGCACCAGCGGCCTAGCAGGGGCACCACGGCCTTGCAGGGGCACCACCGGCCTCGCAGAGGCACCATGGGCCTGTCGCTGGCACTTCTGGCTCGTAAGAAGCACCACAGTCCTTCCAGGGGCACCACAAACCTGCCAGGGGCACCACAGTCCTTCCAGGGGCACCACAAACCTGCCAGGGGCACCTGCGGCCTAGCAGGGGCACCACAGGCCCGCAAGGGACACCACAGGCCTGTCAGGGAAAAAAATGAAAATAGGGCACCACCAAAATTAAGTGGCCGAAATCCGTTGATGTTTTACTTTTGGGTATAGGTAGGGGCACTACTTCGATTCATGACCCTCCCCTTGGAGTTTTCCTGGACCCGCTCCTGGTGCCAACGCGGCTGCGGAGGTCAGGGGGACGCGTCCATGAGATTTAATATCTGGACGGGAGTCTCCCTGAGATTTTGGTCGATTTTTTTTCTTGTCACTTTTTTACCGATTAATGAGCATGCTTGCGAAAATAAAGTGGCCGAAATCCGAGGAGAAAATGGATTTTGGGGGTAGGTGAGGTTTTGTGCCTCTGGGAGCCTGCCCCCCGCCCCACACTTTCGAAAACGTTCCTGCACCTATGGCTCTAGGTTATAAGTAAGGTTGTGTTAGGCTACTATGGACGTCAAACCCCTTGAGACCCCACTTTTTTGCGATAATTCTTAAATGCGTCATCTCTCGTTGACAATATTCAGGCAATGTGTGTTTCAGAACCTGCCGAAACTTTTATTACTAAGGTATTTTGACGCCAAACGATTATGAAAGGTACTTCTCATTCACTCGTAATGCTAAGGTCAATTCAGGCCCGGGCAGAGGCTTGCGCTCGGCCACACTCGAGCCCCGCCACCAGCGCCATCTGCTCTTAACCCGCGCCGTGCTGGTGGCCTGAACTTTCCGCCGAGTGCTGGGGGGGGGGGGCGTTTTCACGCCCCCCCGTCTAACTCGGCTCCTGGGCCACGTAGCGACACGCGGTAAGCGGCAATCGAAAGAGCGTCAAAAATAAGGACGAAAACACTTCGGTTATTTTTTGGGTCAGGTCAAAGGTCAGGTCACCAGAGGTCACCAAAGGTAAAATGTTGACTATTTCAACATTTTGGAAACTGCCAACGGCTATCTCGGGAACCGATAGAGCTACAGCGCCGCGGAAAAGCGCATTCGATAGCCCTTTTACAGACCTTTCTGAGTAATGTTCTCAGATTTGACCTCAGGTCAACGGTTTAGCCTCCAGAGGGCAAAAACTCCAAAAATAGCCGTTTTTACGAAAAACGTTTTTTCGTCAGTAACTTTTGACTCATAAGCGCCATGACATTACTTTTGCCAGCATCGTGTTCCTCTCGTCGAGACGCGTCGAATGAACTATTTGTTGACCTTGAAAGGTCATTTTGAAAATTTGACCTCAGGTCAAGGTCATGACCTGACCGAAAAGGGTCATGTTGCATATCAGTCGATCCGTATCGTCGAGCTGAACACATCTGGCGTGTTTTCACCGCTCTAGCACGTCTCTATCAAAAGTTATAGCCAAAAAACTGCTGGCGACCGTTCATGACCTGAGATGACCTCAGGGGCACACAGAGGGGTCACAGGTGCATTTTTCCTATTCAGTGTGTCATGTTTACCTATGAACCGATGTTTGAGAGCGTTTTGAACGATATTCGTCCAAAAGAGGCGCATTTCAATTTTCTCCCATTGACTTATAATGGAGAGGTCGCAAAATTGACCTGACCTTAGGTCACAGATATCAAAAATCCGAGATATACATTTTATACATACTGTTACTCATATCAATCGCTGAAAGTTTCAAAGTGATCGTTCAGTCGGTGTAGCTATAGCGAGCCTTTGAACTTTTTCTGAGGTAAGGTCACTTGACGTGACCTGGTGACCTGACCTTGAACGGCCTAGGTCTGAAATTTTCACAACATGTGCGGAAATGATGTAGGAACACGTGTACCAAAAACGGCGGCGCTGCGCGCCGCCGTTTTTGAGATATTCGCGAAAAACCTGAGGGGGGGGCGTAAAAACGCCCCCCCCCCAGCACGGCGCGGGTTAATGTCATCTACCAGCGCCCGCTACCGCTACCAGCTACCGCCCACCATCAAGCCTGAATGGAGCGAGAGACGCGAGTGACCGGTCGCCGGGCAAGGAGCGCCGGAGGGGTACAGGGCGGAGCTTAGCGCTGACGTCATTACGTGGCTCCGCCCCATGAGCGCGTAGCCTCTACCCAAACAGCAGATTCGTTCCGTGAAATTTAACATTACGAGTGAATGAGAAGTACCTTTTATAATCGTTTGGCGTCAAAATACCTTAGTAATAAAAGTTTCGGCAGGTTCTGAAACACACATTGCCTGAATATTGTCAACGAGAGATGACGCATTTAAAAATTATCGCAAAAAAGTGGGGTCTCAAGGGGTTTGACGTCCATAGTAGGTTACGCTAGGCTAGGATAGGCCCGACGGGATTTGCACCAGCCATCTCGCCATGGACTATGGAGTTCAATGTTTGGTATCATACACCATCATCCTATTCCATCGGTGATATTTTCCATCGGCGGTAATCGTTACATAAAGTGTCGAACGTCACTTAGGCATTCATGTAATGCCTAGGTAATGAGTGTACTCAGTCAATTTCGACCATATTTCAGCGACTGCCTGGTCCCCACCTGGCATTTGCCTAGACATTTCGTTAAATGCCGGATTTCAGCCAATGCTTACGACCAGGGATGCGGAGCCGGAGCCGGAGTCAGAGCCGGAGCCGCCGGAGCCGGCATATTTTGCCCGGAGCCGGAGCCGTGAAACAATATAGCCCGGAGCTGGAGCCGGAGCCGGAGCCGCCAAAAAAGGGGGCGACTCCGGCTCCTTTTTATTTTTTGAAGAGGAAAAGAAATAATTGACCGAGTTCGGTTTGACAGTACAAGGCAGTAAAACATATGGTACTTACGTCATGGGCCATCAAGTGAATGAAAAAATCCGAATATCCCCAGTATTCCACAGTACGCAAACAACTTCCTGTGTGCTCTTCCCCCCCCCCCACGTCTACTGCATCCCCAGAACATGAGGACCAGTCATCAGGTGACGGCCATTGTTTTCAAACCAGTGCAGTGGACTGCGACTCCCAGCACCGTCTCATCCCACACACCCCCCACCCCTCACCCCCCAATGCAGCCGAGACGGGTGTCAGCTTACGATGGTTCACTGAACTCCGATTCGCGGCGACTGCGTTTCCAATGCCATCGCTTCCTAGCCCTTTGTTCTGCCAGTTCTCTCCGAGGTGCGTTTGCGCGGGGACGCGGTGAGCCGGTCATGGCAAAGAGTAACGCGTATAACCAATCCAATTTTTCTTCCACCCGTATTTAATTGATTGCGTAGGGGATGTACTGAGTCGGAGCTTGAGCCGCCGGAGCCGGACCATTTTACTCGGAGCCGGAGCCGGAGCCGGAGCCGCCATAACATTTCACCTGGAGCCGGAGCCGGAGCCGGAGCCGATTTTTTTCTCCGGAGCCGGAGCCGGAGCCGGAGCCGTCTGAAATTTCCACGGCTCCGCATCCCTGCTTACGACATATGCATTGCATGTACAACATACGTATGTCAAATATGAATCAGTCATGTATTAGTGTCATCTGGTGATTTACTATATCATCACTAAAGTTCCTTCCTAGGTACTTAAGAGATCAGGCTCCGTACTTCGGTATTGTGAGCGTAGTCCCATGACTACCAGACAGTAGGGGATGAGACTCCTACTTCGGTATTGTGAGCGTAGTCCCATGCCTGACAGACAGTAGGGATAGTGCCATGACTGACAGACAGTAGGCGATGAGGCTCCTACTTCGGTATTGTGAGCGTAGTCCCATGACTGAGAGACCGTAGGGGACAGTCCCATGACTGACAGACGGTAGGGGATGAGGCTCCTACTTCGGTATTGTGAGCGTAGTCCCATGACTGACAGACAATAGGGATGGTGCCATGACTGACAGACAGTAGGGGATGAGGCTTCTACTTCGGTATTGCGAGCGTAGTCTCATGATTGAGAGACCGTAGGGGACAGTCATATGACTGACAGACGGTAGGGGATGAGGCTCCTACTTCGGTATTGTGAGCGTAGTCCCATGACTGAGACACCGTAGAGGAAAGTCCCATGACTGACAGTAGGGGATGAGGCTCCTACTTCGGTATTGTGAGCGTAGTCCCATGACTGACAGACCGTTAAGGACAGTCCCATGACTGACAGTAGGGGATGAGACTCCTACCTCGGTATTGTGAGCGTAGTCCCATGACTGACAGACGGTAGAGACAGTGCCATGACTGACAGACAGTAGGGGATGAGGCTCCTACTTCGGTATTGTGAGCGTAGTCCCATGACTGAGACACCGTAGAGGACAGTCCCATGACTGACAGACGTTAGGGGATGAGGCTCCTACTTCGGTATTGTGAGCGTAGTCCCATGACTGACAGACCGTTAAGGACAGTCCCATGACTGACAGTAGGGGATGAGGCTCCTACTTCGGTATTGTGAGCGTAGTCCCAAGACTGACAGACAGTAGGGACAGTGCCATGACCGACAGACAGTAGGGGATGAGGCTCCTACTTCGGTATTGTGAGCGTAGTCCCTTGACTGAGACACCGTAGAGGACAGTCCCATGACTGACAGTAGGGGATGAGGCTCCTACTTCGGTATTGTGAGCGTAGTCCCATGACTGAGACACCGTAGAGGACAGTCCCATGACTGACAGACGTTAGGGGATGAGGCTCCTACTTCGGTATTGTGAGCGTAGTCCCATGACTGACACACCGTAGAGGACAGTCCCATGACTGACAGTAGGGGATGAGGCTCCTACTTCGGTATTGTGAGCGTAGTCCCATGACTGAGACACCGTAGAGGACAGTCCCATGACTGACAGACGTTAGGGGATGAGGCTCCTACTTCGGTATTGTGAGCGTAGTCCCATGACTGACAGACCGTTAAGGACAGTCCCATGACTGACAGTAGGGGATGAGGCTCCTACTTCGGTATTGTGAGCGTAGTCCCAAGACTGACAGACAGTAGGGACAGTGCCATGACCGACAGACAGTAGGGGATGAGGCTCCTACTTCGGTATTGTGAGCGTACTCCCATGACTGAGACACCGTAGAGGACAGTCCCATGACTGAGAGTAGGGGATGAGGCTCCTACTTCGGTATTGTGAGCGTAGTCCCATGACTGACAGACGGTAGAGACAGTGCCATGACTGACAGACAGTAGGGGATGAGGCTCCTACTTCGGTATTGTGAGCGTAGTCCCATGACTGAGACACCGTAGAGGACAGTTCCATGACTGACAGTAGGGGATGAGGCTCCTACTTCGGTATTGTGAGCGTAGTCCCATGACTTACAGACGGTAGGTATAGTGCCATGACTGACAGACAGTAGGGGATGAGGCTCCTACTTCGGTATTGTGAGCGTAGTCCCATGACTGAGACACCGTAGAGGACAGTCCCATGACTGACAGACGTTAGGGGATGAGGCTCCTACTTCGGTATTGTGAGCGTAGTCCCATGACTGAGACACCGTAGAGGACAGTCCCATCACTGACAGACGTTAGGGGATGAGGCTCCTACTTCGGTATTGTGAGCGTAGTCCCATGACTGACACTCCGTAGAGGACAGTCCCATGACTGACAGTAGGGGATGAGGCTCCTACTTCGGTATTGTGAGCGTAGTCCCATGACTGAGACACCGTAGAGGACAGTCCCATGACTGACAGACAGTAGGGGATGAGGCTCCTACTTCGGTATTGTGAGCGTAGTCCCATGACTGACAGACAGTAGGGATAGTGCCATGACTGACAGACAGTAGGGGATGAGGCTCCTACTTCGGTATTGTGAGCGTAGTCCCAAGACTGACAGACAGTAGGGACAGTGCCATGACTGACAGACAGTAGGGGATGAGGCTCCTACTTCGGTATTGTGAGCGTAGTCCCATGACTGACAGACGGTAGAGACAGTGCCATGACTGACAGACAGTAGGGGATGAGGCTCCTACTTCGGTATTGTGAGCGTAGTCCCATGACTGAGACACCGTAGAGGACAGTTCCATGACTGACAGTAGGGGATGAGGCTCCTACTTCGGTATTGTGAGCGTAGTCCCATGACTGACAGACGGTAGGTATAGTGCCATTACTGACAGACAGTAGGGGATGAGGCCCCTACTTCGGTATTGTGAGCGTAGTCCCATGACTGAGACACCGTAGAGGACAGTCCCATGACTGACAGACGTTAGGGGATGAGGCTCCTACTTCGGTATTGTGAGCGTAGTCCCATGACTGAGACACCGTAGAGGACAGTCCCATCACTGACAGACGTTAGGGGATGAGGCTCCTACTTCGGTATTGTGAGCGTAGTCCCATGACT
The DNA here is from genome assembly GCF_019059575.1 of Amphibalanus amphitrite. Taxonomy (NCBI): domain Eukaryota; kingdom Metazoa; phylum Arthropoda; class Thecostraca; order Balanomorpha; family Balanidae; genus Amphibalanus; species Amphibalanus amphitrite. Next base: position 146,825 of record NW_024882949.1, on the reverse strand, counting down.
GACACTCCGTAGAGGACAGTCCCATGACTGACAGTAGGGGATGAGGCTCCTACTTCGGTATTGTGAGCGTAGTCCCATGACTGAGACACCGTAGAGGACAGTCCCATGACTGACAGACGTTAGGGGATGAGGCTCCTACTTCGGTATTGTGAGCGTAGTCCCATGACTGACAGACCGTTAAGGACAGTCCCATGACTTACAGTAGGGGATGAGGCTCCTACTTCGGTATTGTGAGCGTAGTCCCAAGACTGACAGACAGTAGGGACAGTGCCATGACCGACAGACAGTAGGGGATGAGGCTCCTACTTCGGTATTGTGAGCGTAGTCCCATGACTGACAGACGGTAGGTATAGTGCCATGACTGACAGACAGTAGGGGATGAGGCTCCTACTTCGGTATTGTGAGCGTAGTCCCATGACTGAGACACCGTAGAGGACAGTCCCATGACTGACAGACGTTAGGGGATGAGGCTCCTACTTCGGTATTGTGAGCGTAGTCCCATGACAGACACCGTAGAGGACAGTCTTATGACTGACAGACGTTAGGGGATGAGGCTCCTACTTCGGTATTGTGAGCGTAGTCCCATGACTGACACACCGTAGAGGACAGTCCCATGACTGACAGTAGGGGATGAGGCTCCTACTTCGGTATTGTGAGCGTAGTCCCATGACTGAGACACCGTAGAGGACAGTCCCATGACTGACAGACGTTAGGGGATGAGGCTCCTACTTCGGTATTGTGAGCGTAGTCCCATGACTGACAGACCGTTAAGGACAGTCCCATGACTGACAGTAGGGGATGAGGCTCCTACTTCGGTATTGTGAGCGTAGTCCCAAGACTGACAGACAGTAGGGACAGTGCCATGACCGACAGACAGTAGGGGATGAGGCTCCTACTTCGGTATTGTGAGCGTAGTCCCATGACTGAGACACCGTAGAGGACAGTCCCATGACTGACAGTAGGGGATGAGGCTCCTACTTCGGTATTGTGAGCGTAGTCCCATGACTGACAGACGGTAGAGACAGTGCCATGACTGACAGACAGTAGGGGATGAGGCTCCTACTTCGGTATTGTGAGCGTAGTCCCATGACTGAGACACCGTAGAGGACAGTTCCATGACTGACAGTAAGGGATGAGGCTCCTACTTCGGTATTGTGAGCGTAGTCCCATGACTGACTGACCGTAGGGGACAGTCCCATGACTGACAGACAGTAGGGGATGAGGCTCCTACTTTGGTATTGTGAGCGTAGTCCCATGACTGACAGACAGTAGGGATAGTGCCATGACTGACAGACATTAGGGGATGAGGCTCCTACTTCGGTATTGTGAGCGTAGTCCCATGACTGACAGGCAGTAGGGATAGTACCATGACTGACAGACAGTAGGGATGAGGCTCCTACTTCGGTATTGTGAGCGTAGTCCCATGACTGAGACACCGTAGAGGACAGTTCCATGACTGACAGTAGGGGATGAGGCTCCTACTTCGGTATTGTGAGCGTAGTCCCATGACTGACAGACCGTAGGGGACAGTCCCATGACTGACAGACAGTAGGGGATGAGGCTCCTACTTCGGTATTGTGAGCGTAGTCCCATGACTGAGACACCGTAGAGGACAGTCCCATGACTGACAGACGTTAGGGGATGAGGCTCCTACTTCGGTATTGTGAGCGTAGTCCCATGACTGACAGACAGTAGGTATAGTGCCATGACTGACAGACAGTAGGGGATGAGGCTCCTACTTCGGTATTGTGAGCGTAGTCCCATGACTGACAGACGGTAGGTATAGTGCCATGACTGACAGACAGTAGGGGATGAGGCTCCTACTTCGGTATTGTGAGCGTAGTCCCATGACTGAGACACCGTAGAGGACAGTTTCATGACTGACAGACGGTAGGGGATGAGGCTCCTACTTCGGTATTGTGAGCGTAGTCCCATGACTGACAGACAGTAGGGATAGTGCCATGAATGACAGACAGTAGGGGACTGTCCCATGACTGACAGACAGTAGGGGATGAGGCTCCTACTTCGGTATTGTGAGCGTAGTCCCATGACTGACAGACAGTAGGGATAGTGCCATGACTGACAGACAGTAGGGATAGTGCCATGACTGACAGACAGTAGGGGATGAGGCTCCTACTTCGGTATTGTGAGCGTAGTCCCATGACTGACAGACGGTAGGTATAGTGCCATGACTGACAGACAGTAGGGGATGAGGCTCCTACTTCGGTATTGTGAGCGTAGTCCCATGACTGACAAACAGTAGGTATTGTGCCATGACTGACTGACAGTAGGGGGTGAGGCTCCTACTTCGGTATTGTGAGCGTAGTCCCATGACTGACAGACAGTAGGGGATGAGGCTCCTACTTCGGTATTGTGAGCGTAGTCCCATGACTGAGACACCGTAGAGGACAGTCCCATGACTGACAGACGTTAGGGGATGAGGCTCCTACTTCGGTATTGTGAGCGTAGTCCCATGACTGACAGACAGTAGGGATAGTGCCATGACTGACAGACAATAGGGGATGAGGCTCCTACTTCGGTATTGTGAGCGTAGTCCCATGACTGAGACACCGTAGAGGACAGTTTCATGACTGACAGACAGTAGGTATAGTGCCATGACTGACAGACAGTAGGTGATGAGGCTCCTACTTCGGTATTGTGAGCGTAGTCCCATGACTGACAGACGGTAGGTATAGTGCCATGACTGACAGACAGTAGGGGATGAGGCTCCTACTTCGGTATTGTGAGCGTAGTCCCATGACTGAGACACCGTAGAGGACAGTCCCATGACTGACAGACGGTAGGGGATGAGGCTCCTACTTCGGTATTGTGAGCGTAGTCCCATGACTGACAGACAGTAGGGATAGTGCCATGACTGACTGACAGTAGGGGATGAGGTTCCTACTTCGGTATTGTGAGCGTATTCCCATGACTGAGACACCTTAGAGGACAGTCCCATGACTGACAGACGTTAGGGGATGAGGCTCCTACTTCGGTATTGTGAGCGTAGTCCCATGACTGACAGACCGTTAAGGACAGTCCCATGACTGACAGTAGGGGATGAGGCTCCTACCTCGGTATTGTGAGCGTAGTCCCAAGACTGACAGACAGTAGGGACAGTGCCATGACTGACAGACAGTAGGGACAGTGCCATGACTGACAGACAGTAGGGGATGAGGCTCCTACTTCGGTATTGTGAGCGTAGTCCCATGACTGACAGACAGTAGTTATTGTGCCATGACTGACTGACAGTAGGGGATGAGGCTCCTACTTCGGTATTGTGAGCGTAGTCCCATGACTGACAGACGGTAGGTATAGTGCCATGACTGACAGACAGTAGGGGATGAGGCTCCTACTTCGGTATTGTGAGCGTAGTCCCATGACTGACAGACGGTAGGTATAGTGCCAGACAGTAGGGGGTATTGTGAGCGTAGTCCCATGACTGAGACACCGTAGAGGATAGTCACATGACTGACAGTAGGGGATGAGGCTCTTACTTCGGTATTGTGAGCGTAGTCCCATGACTGAGACACCGTAGAGGACAGTCCCATGACTGACACTAGGGAATGAGGCTCCTACTTCGGTATTGTGAGCGTAGTCCCATGACTGACAGACAATAGGGATAGTGTCATGACTGACAGACAGTTGGGGATGAGGCTCCCACTTCGGTGTTGCGAGCGTAGTCCCATAACTGACAGACAATAGGGGATGAGGCTCCTAGTTCAGTATTATTTTGGCTTCGTGGATGATCTAAAACTATCTTAAATCGTGAGTGTATGCACTCCTTGCAAGGCCCAATGCCTCACTTTGCATTGTGCCGTTGTTCGTCAAACGCTTATGGTACTAGAAGTCCAGGAAATTGTACGCACTCTCCCCTAACCTGCTGGAGTGTCACGTTCTGCAGATAAGTACAAGCTTCTTACAGAAAAGCTGAAAGCCTTTTTTCAACCACAAGTGAATGTCACATACGAAATGTCTATATTACATGATTTGTACAATGTACAGGAAGGAGGGGGAGCGGTTTGACGCATTCATATCTCGCGGCCTTACTTGAGACTGCAGGCGGATCGCTGTGGCTATATTGTAGCCAGAGAAACTGTTGTGCTGGAATGTGCTGTTGCCATGTGAAAGGACCCGGAGTTGCAAAAGTTTTTTTGCAGATCCACACCTGACGCTTCAAAAGGCTGTGGAAATGGCCCAACGCCTGGAGGTGACCAGAACCCAGCTGGGTGACCTCAACAGGCCAGGACTTCTTTTCAGCCAGGTGGCACCACAACAACTGCATCTCGCCCGGTCGGCAGCCACGGTGAGGTGTCCAAGGTGTAACAGTCGGAGGCAACAGGCCAGTCAGTGTCCTTTCAGGACCCAATTTTGCTTCAATTGTTCAAAGGCGAGACACGCTGAGTCTACCTGTCAGTCTAAGCAGTTGCCAAAGAAGTAGGTATGTGGTTCTGTCCGGCCAGTCCACCAAGTGCGATAGATATCTGGGAACGTCCCACCAGCCGACACACTATCCTTTCAAGAAGTTGGCTTGCTTTGCGTGTGGAAGGATTAGTCATACTCCAGCTGCGTGTGGGATCAACCATCCACAACCCCCCCCCCCCAGACGTCTGTGTGTTAACGTAGTTTCAATTGGTTGGTCAGTGCAATTCAGTGCAGTGATATTCAGCACACTGAGTGGCAACCAAACTGGTGTTCGATTAACCCGTGATTGAATCGATTGGACTGTATAAAACAAAATTTGTTGAATCAAAAAGGTTGGTTCACCGTCAGGATTTTTCGATTCACAAGTCATGATTGAATCAAACGAATTGGGAATCAGGGTTGATTGAATCAAAGAAGTGTATGCTTCATGAATTTAAGAAAATTTGAACTGTACAGATAGTTCATCATCAACAATACTGCCAGTGTCATGGGATGATAATTGCATAACACTGACGAGAAGAACACAACAGATGCAATAGTATCCCTAAATCAGGGATCTTTTTTAAATTGAATCGGAAAAAGAATCGTTCAATTGTTTTTTGGCCCAATCAAAAGTGCATCATTCCTTTTTTAATCTCTGAATCAAAAGGAATCGATTCACCATTTTTTAAGGAATTGAACGGTGATTGAATCTTTGAAAAATAATCAAATGAGTCAATGATTGAATTGATCCAAAAAAGGCGAATCAATAACCAGTCTGGTGGCAACATCGCGTCGGTTGAGGACAACAGTGCCCACAGTGTCGGTTGAGGACGGGAGTTCCCAACTCACGTGCGTGCCCACAAGAGATCCTCATCCGTGTCACAAGCTGCGTTGCACTTCTGGAGCAGCTTTGCTGTCAATGCACTGCGACCTGATGCGCTGCCTGGCGATTCTGGCCGCGATTCGTCTGCTGGTGCTCGCCAGCTCGCCGATGCCAATGCCGAGGAGAGAGGGATGGAGCAGGGCAGAGGGATGGGGTGGGAGCTTTGAGACGACGTTTCACCGACGGCTGGCACGCGACCATGTTTTGTGAGCGGGACGGTCCCTGAGTCCGTTACGTTTCCTGAGATTGTGTATGGCTTGTAGTTGCCCGGCTGTCGGGTGTTTTGTGCCTCGTCTGAGCACCCTGACACCCTCCGTGTGCGGCGGTGTCCGATGTAGATTCTAGGTCTGCTATCTACCCCCTGCCCTTCCTTTACCGAACTTCTGACTGCCCCCCTCTCTCTCTCCCTCTGCAGCAAAGTTTTCGTTCTCTGGTCGCCATGGATTTCACCGGCAGCTGCGGCAGCGTGTTTAGCGACCCAGTCGAGGCCAGGGCCATCGAGCTGGCAGAAAGTCACCATCCCAGGAGAACACACCCGCTAAAGAGGCTCTAAGGTATGTGTTTTGACGACGGGCGGAGCGGGATGGGCGAATGCCGATGTCGCTTTGCTCTGTGATTTTATGAAATATGGTGACTAATGGTTGCAAACCAAAATGATAATTAAAATCTAAATCTTTTTGTATTTTAGACGTTTCGACAACAAGGTGCCACCATTGGTAATCGATACAAAATCTACCTTAACCCTCGCATGTATAGGGGCCGGGGGAGGGGTCGGATGGACCCCTCCATGCAGGGGTGTCGATTTCTCAAAATGGTTGGGGGTGCTTAACCCCTGCACCGGGTGAAAGATTGCAGCTTTGCCATGGGCACAACCGTACAAGGCATGGTTGGGTATCCCCATAAGGTACTGATAATCCCGGGATTTCCACTAATATTTCCCAAAGGTTGAACGTTCTTCAAAATCATTCTGCTCGTCCTAGTACTTGGCTACCTCATTACATAAACATCTTTCCGAAAAAGTCGTACATTTGCCGGCAGCTCGGCAGCAGCCCCAGCACCTCTGTAATAAGGTGACAGAAACCGATGGCCGCGGTTAGCACCGGTGCAGCAGCCCCTGCGGTCCACAGGGGCGGACATTGCGCGGGAGGCAACGGTATAGCTACGAGGCTCTGGCGTTAATCAGACGATCACAATAATCGCTAAAAAAATGACAGGTGATCGCATTTCGATATTTATGGGTTTACGATTTTCCTCAGTGGCGTAGCCAGGTGGGCCCGTGAGGCACATGCCCCCCCCCCCCCCATTAGGTTCAGGGGCCCATCGGGTTATTCGGGCCTGAGGGGCACTGCGGCGCCAATTGGCCGCTGAGGGTCCAGGTTGGCTATATTTGGACTCAGAAGGGGCCCACAAGGCTCGTAAGAACACCTCATGGGCCCACAAGTACCAACATTAAGATCTTCATAAGGGCCCAAGCCAGCCTCTGAGGGCCACTTGCCGGCCTCTGGGGGTCTTAACCGGCCTATAGGGGGCCAGCTCTAGGAGCTGCACACCCGCCTGTAATGGCCCCACACCCATTTCTCTGAGGGCCCCTATAACGGCGACTGTGAGGGCCCTCACCGGCACCCCTGAGCGCCACACCGGCGTCTCTGAGGGCCCCACACCCCTAACTCTGAGGCCCTACACCAATGCCTTTAAAAACCCTACATGGGCGGTTCTGAGGGCCCTTGTCAGTTACCAGCGACCCTGACGGCCCCACACAGGTGACTCGGAGGATCCCAGCGGCGTCTGAGCGCACCATGCCAGTCTCTGAGAACCACACAAGGCTCCTGAAGGCACCGGTGACCTCTTGATATCTTCTTGTCGGCCTATGAAGGGTCCGTTCCGTAACAGCAGTTCTGAGGGCCCCACGCGCGCCTGTGATGGCCCTAAACCAGTATCTCTGAAGTCTGAGAGCCCCCACAACGGCGCCTGTGAGGGCCGTCACCGGCGACTGTGAAGCCCCCACACCGGCGCCTCCAGTCCGAGGGCCCCACATTGCCATATCTGAGGGTCCCACACTAGTGCCTCTTAAGGCCCTATATCGGTGGCTCTGAGGGCCCAACATCGTAGCTTCTGAAGGCCCCACAAGTGCGCATGTGACGGCCACCCTGCCACCGGTGACATTTGAAGGCCCCACACCGGCGACTGAGGGCTCCATCGGCGTCTAAGTCCGTTCCGGTCTCTAAAGACGACCCCAGAGGGTTTCTGAAGGTACCACCGGCCTCTGATGGCCCTTAGCCGGCCTCTGAGGGCCCGTCGCCGGTCTCTGGAGCCCCCTGCTGGCTTGTAAAGGGTACGCGCCAGCAGCTCTAAGGGTCCGACACCCGTGGCCGTGCACGACGGACCCACACCAGTGTCTTTACAACTTAACGTCTTTTTTCGCTCTTCTTCTTAAAACTAACTTTTCTGGCTTTACATCTTTATTTCATGCCTTGTGAATTGCGTAATTGTTTTATTTTTATTAGTGAAAGACTGCAGAACAATTATTTTCCTCAAGCAGAGTTAGTGGGAGTTATTGAGGGGCAAAATCATTGGGGGTGCCCGGAAAACCATTGGGGGTGCTCATTTGAGCATTGGGGGTGCTGCAGCACCCCCAAAGGTATACAAATCGACACCCATGCCTCCATGGTTTGTTCCCAAATAACTCGCGCAAACTGCGGCTGATCGCGACAAAACTTTCAGTACCCTCGAGTTGATCAACTTTACAGTTACCCAGAAAATTGCATGACCCTGACCGAAATGACCTTTGACCTGTGACCTGATCCTCGAGACCATGTTCGGCCGGAATCGCGATTTGGCGTATGTCAGCTCACATTATCCGCGCGTTTTCCAGTCTTTTTGTGATTATAAACGTCGAAACATGTGAAATGATGTTCGTCCCACGAATTACGGTGGGTGTCAACGTCACCTGAAGGTCAGGTCATTGACCTTAGATGACCTCGGTTCACTTTTTCGTATATTACATGTTTCAAGGGTAGTTTTTCGGGCTGATTTCGAATTTAGCATCCATTTGAACATTTGCGAAGTAGTTTAGTGCCTTCGTAACATGTTACGACGCCGTCAGTGGTAGTTGACACCTACTATGGATAGCCGTCAGGACGCCTACTGGTCGACCTGACCTGACCTGACCCGACCTGGCCTAAATGCATGAAGACATCATCTGTAATCAAAAGTAATATGAAATTCGTGATCAGCACACCAAAAAAAAGCCACAACAGCTTCACTTTACGAAATTCTAACAGGTCCCGATTTTCTCGACTTTTGGGTCATTGACCTGACCTGGAAGGTCAACCAATTACCTAGGACCTTAAAATTGGGTATCATCGGCTTCCTCTCATCACGGGCAACACGCTCGTTTTTTCCGCGAACCTCTAGCTCGATCAGGGGCCGAACGGCAGGCGGGTTCAACGGACCCCCCCCCCCCCGCCGTACACATTACGCTGGCAAACGCCGCACACATGCGGGGGCTAAGTCACAATCCGAAGTAACGGTTTTTGGTCTCCTGTAAATTTTACAGGTCGTTCAGTTGGTGCCGTTGCACGCAGCTCGCCTGGCTGGGGCCTTTCTTCTATCATTAAAATGTTATCTATCACTGTTTGCCGGAACTGGCCTCCTATAACGCGTCAGCCTCGTTGAAGATTGTCATCCCTTCATCATTTTGTCGTTGCACTTTACCACGCCATGGTTAATTAGTATCATGCCTGCCGAACGACGTCATCACGGTGCCATCAAGGGGATGTGTCGAGGCTGCTTTAATCTGGGACGCTGGTCGGCAGCTCACATTTCAAAAGAAACTGACGCTCATGAACTAGACATGATGAATGAGCGACGAACGTGCATCCAGCTGGTAGGGTAGCAGTTGTGAAATGCCCAGGATACAGCGGCGTCACCACGGTTTCAGAACTTCTAGGGACACTTTTCCAGGGCGTCGCCACAAACCTTTGCTTGAGTCTGGTCGCCAATGCCCACCTACCCCCAAATCTTCGTTCCTTGTTGGATTTCGGCCACTGCCTAATTTAAAAACGAGGGATAATAATTAATATTTAGTTGGGGAAAAAACGAAGAAGTTACGCGGTAGTATGTAGGCATATTCTTCGATCAGGAAACGCGTGCCCACATCATTCTGCCTATGCAAACCTGTTGGACCCCAGAGGCCAGCAGAGGGCCCTCAGAGCCCAAAATGGTCCCCCAGAGGCCAATGCAGGCCATGAAAGGTCCGGCATCGGATCTTCCGAATCCAGTGCGAAACCCTCAGAGGCTAATATAATTGGCCCTTACAGGCCAGCATGGGGCCTCATAGGTCAGTGTGGGTTCCTAAAAGACCGGCATGGGCCAGCGAGACCCCAGAATTGGACCCCAGAGACAAGCAGAGTGCCCTCAAAAGCCAAGATTGGCCCTCAGAGGCCGATGCGGCCTTAGAGGCCGGCATCGGGTCTTCAAAATCCAGTACAGGGCCCTCAGGGACACGTAAAGGTTAGTCTTCGTACCCCAGAGACAGAACTGCCGCCAGAGGCCGATGTGAGGCCGTCAGACGCCGGATGGGCCCCTGAGGCCGGTTTAGGGGCCCTTAAAGGCCAGCGGAGGGCCCTCAGAGGTCAATGCGGGTCCTCCACGGTCAGTGTGGGCACTTGACCACCATGGAAGGGCCCTCAGAGGTCAGTGTAGGGCCCTAAAAGACCGGTATGGAGCTGTCAATAGCTGATGTGGGTTTCTTGAGCCTAGTGACAATCGAATAAGGGCCGGGGCCCCATCGCTTGTTTTTTTTTGGGCGGGGGGGCAAATTATATGATGACCCCTGATTTTCCCTTTGGGCGGGGGGCATGGCCCTGATGCCTCCCCCCTCTACCCGCCGTCTCCGATCCCCACTCCGATGTTCCAGAGGGAATTGATTTAGGAAATGTTGGCTTGACCAGCGGCCGGCCCAGAGCGGCGGCCCAGTACTGCCCTGATCCTGACCTCCCGCCGGGTCCACGCGCACTTTGGCGACCAGCCCCTCATACAGCTGGGTCTGCCCCAGCTCGTAACCGGCGGGCAGCTGCATATCGTCATCGGTCGGGTTTATAAGCTGGACCTGTATGTAACCAGCCGAGTTCGTTTGAGCAATCACGCTGGGCACCTCCAGAATCGGCTCGGGTGTCTCCTCGGGTGACTGGGAAACAAACTCGACCAATTTCTCGGACGAGTGCCGGCCTGCCGTATCCAGCTTTACGGCGACCACACGCACGTGCCTGGAGGCCGGAGGACACCGTCACATCTGTGAGGAGGCACACCGCTCGTGGGCCTTTTTATTTATCGTGGCGATGTTGACGCGACCGTTCGCAACGCAAAACACATGTGTTTGGAGAGCTGAGCAAGTTGCGTCATTATGGTGTCCCGGGTTCTTTGCGTGTCCCCAGTAAAGGGAGCTCCAAAAACTTCTAGGGACAATCCCTAGTAGTTTTCGATGATTTCAAAACTTCTAGGGACAATGTCCCTAGTGTCCCTAGTGGTGGTGACGCCCATGCCCAGGAAGGCTCTGGAAGGGAGGAGAAGAGGCCAGCTGGCTCGATATTAGTAGACTTTGGCCGAGTTCTGTTACCAATTGTTGGCGTAGGTCATGGATTATTGCGGAACGGTTTGGGATTCGCGACGATTAGCCGTTGTCTTCCGACAGTTTGTACTACATTTAGACTTAGATTTCCCTGGACGATGACTTACCGGTCGTGCTATCATAAGTAGCGATCATACGTGCATAAAGATTAATCCGGTGTCGATCCGGCCATCTCATTGGCCCCCTGCTGGTCGCCCACCGACCTCAGTTGACCATTTTCTCCCCTCCACAGGTAAAGGACACCAGTCAGCCGCCGGTCACGGTGCTGGACGGCGGCAAGACTCGCTTGTACGACGTCATCCAGCTGGTGGAGTTTTACCAGCTGAACGCCGGAGTGCTGCCCACCAGTGCTGGAAATGAGGCCGCTTTCTGGTCCCGGCGTTTTATTCTCCAGGTGAGTTAGCCCCGTCTAGCGCTTAGCCTTTCGGGACCCTCTCAGAGCCGCGGTTGTTTTCGCCGCTCGGCCCATTCGAGATGCAAAGTTTAATCTGGGACGCTGGTCGGCAGCTCACATTTCAAAAGAAACTGACGCTCATGAACTAGACATAATGAATGAGCGACGAACGTGCATCCAGCTGGTAGGGTAGCAGTTGTGAAATGCCCAGGAAGGCTCTGGAAGGGAGGAGAAGAGGCCAGCCGGCTCGATATTAGTAGACTTTGGCCCAGTTCTGTTGCCAATTGTTGGCGTAGGTCATGGATTATTGCGAAACGGTTTGGGATTCGCGACGATTAGCCGTTGTCTTCCGACAGTTTGTACTACATTTAGACTTAGATTTCCCTGGACGATGACTTACCGGTCGTGCTATCATAAGTAGCGATCATACGTGCATAAAGATTAATCCGGTGTCGATCCGGCCATCTCATTGGCCCCCTGCTGGTCGCCCACCGACCTCATTTGACCATTTTCTCCCCTCCACAGGTAAAGGACACCAGTCAGCCGCCGGTCACGGTGCTGGACGGCGGTAAGACTCGCTTGTACGACGTCATCCAGCTGGTGGAGTTTTACCAGCTGAACGCCAGAGTGCTGCCCACCAGTGCTGGAAATGAGACCGCTTTCTGGTCCCGGCGTTTTATTCTCCAGGTGAGTTAGCCCCGTCTAGCGCTTAGCCTTTCGGGACCCTCTCAGAGCCGCGGTTGTTTTCCCCGCTCGGCCCATTCGAGATGCAAAGTTTAATCTGGGACGCTGGTCGGCAGCTCACATTTCAGAAGAAACTGACGCTCATGAACTAGACATGATGAATGAGCGACGAACGTGCATCCAGCTGGTAGGGTAGCAGTTGTGAAATGCCCAGGAAGGCTCTGGAAGGGAGGAGAAGAGGCCAGCTGGCTCGATATTAGTAGACTTTGGCCGAGTTCTGTTGCCAATTGTTGGCGTAGGTCATGGATTATTACGAAACGGTTTGGGATTCGCGACGATTAGCCGTTGTCTTCCGACAGTTTGTACTACATTTAGACTTAGATTTCCCTGGACGATGACTTACCGGTCGTGCTATCATTAGTAGCGATCATACGTGCATAAAGATTAATCCGGTGTCGATCCGGCCATCTCATTGGCCCCCTGCTGGTCGCCCACCGACCTCAGTTGACCATTTTCTCCCCTCCACATGTAAAGGACACCAGTCAGCCGCCGGTCACGGTGCTGGACGGCGGTAAGACTCGCTTGTACGACGTCATCCAGCTGGTGGAGTTTTACCAGCTGAACGCCGGAGTGCTGCCCAGTGCCCACCCGTCTCATCTGCTTCATCACGCACACCGCGCCGTCGTCGTCATCGGCGCTCCGTCACGTCGCGCAGAGCTTCTAACGGCTGCCGCACCGCCGCCAGCGCCTCCGGCGGCGGAAGCGCGCGGCTGTAGTTCGTGACGGCGGCGTGCTCCGGTCATGGGGCGAACCCCGGGCCCCCTGGGCTACAGAGTGGGTTGCGCGGTGGAGTCTGCCCGCTGCTAACATCTACCGGCGCGGCGGGCAGGATCCAATGTCGCGTGTAGTCGCCAGGGCGATTGGAGTCGGTCGGCCTGGACCTCCAGTTTGGATGCCCGTTCGAGTCCACATGGACAGCGTGCGGATACCCCAGTGCCTGTCTGCACCTGTGTCTTGGAGGGATCGTGTGTTCCCTGCGGCGTCAGAGGAGGCCCCCACGTGCTCACGGGGTGGGACAGTTGCGACCCGCGCGGCGGGGCGGGGCGGAGCGGCTGCTGCTGGCCCCGTACACTGTTCTGTTGAGTTCCTGGCGCGGCTGGCGACGCTGCGTGATCTCACGGCCGGCTCTGTCGCCGCTGACCCAGTATTAAGTTGCTAGGGAGCGTGTGCTGCTCGCGCCTGTTGGCCGGCTGTGTCCGGTGCTATGATAAATACAATATATGTAACTATGTTGCAGTTCCTTTCTTTTGATTGAAGCCAGATGTACCGAGGTGCTGGAGGCACACAAAACGAGCTGTTTCGCGGCCGCACGCAGCTCCTGATTTACCTACCACAAAAATTAGCAAACAAAATCAATGTGCGTGAAGTTGGCGTCGGATTCGGATTCGTATTCAGCGTCGAGTACCGAATCACTTGAAAACGTCATATCTGGTCAATTCGGGGACGGGGAGCACGAATATGACATTAATTTTGCCCTAGCAGGTATCCCTTATCCCTTAATCGTCCCTTAAACGACGGGGCGCGCCAAAAGTGCCTCAGGGGCTCTTCCGATCACGAAAATAATGGTCCCAGGCGATTCCCCGGGTCGATATCTAGCCGCACCACCACTAACTTCACACGTGCCTCATATCCCTTATCCCTTAATCGTCCCTTAAATGACGGGGCGCGCCAAAAGTGCCTCAGGGGTTCTTCCGATCGCGAAAATAATGGTCCCAGGCAATTCCCCGGGTCGATATCTAGCCGCACCACCACTAACTTCACACGTGCCTCACATCCCTCATCCCTTAATCGTCCCTTAAACGACGGGGCGCGCCAAAAGTGCCTCAGGGGTTCTTCTGATCGCGAAAATAATGGTCCCAGGCGATTCCCCGGGTCGATATCTAGCCGCACCACCACTAACTTCACACGTGCCTCATATCCCTCATCCCTTAATCGTCCCTTAAACGACGGGGCGCGCCAAAAGTGCCTCAGGGGTTCTTCCGATCGCGAAAAGAATGGTCCCAGGCGATTCCCCGGGTCGATATCTAGCCGCACCACCACTAACTTCACACGTGCCTCATATCCCTTATCCCTTAATCGTCCCTTAAATGACGGGGCGCGCCAAAAGTGCCTCAGGGGTTCTTCTGATCGCGAAAATAATGGTCCCAGGCGATTCCCCGGGTCGATATCTAGCCGCACCACCACTAACTTCACACGTGCCTCATATCCCTTATCCCTTAATCGTCCCTTAAATGACGGGGCGCGCCAAAAGTAAATGACGGGGCGCGCCAAAAGTGCCTCAGGGGTTCTTCCGATCGCGAAAAGAATGGTCCCAGGCGATTCCCCGGGTCGATATCTAGCCGCACCACCACTAACTTCACACGTGCCTCACATCCCTCATCCCTTAATCGTCCCTTAAACGACGGGGCGCGCCAAAAGTGCCTCAGGGGTTCTTCTGATCGCGAAAATAATGGTCCCAGGCGATTCCCCGGGTCGATATCTAGCCGCACCACCACTAACTTCACACGTGCCTCATATCCCTCATCCCTTAATCGTCCCTTAAACGACGGGGCGCGCCAAAAGTGCCTCAGGGGTTCTTCCGATCGCGAAAATAATGGTCCCAGGCGATTCCCCGGGTCGATATCTAGCCGCACCACCACTAACTTCACACGTGCCTCATATCCCTTATCCCTTAATCGTCCCTTAAATGACGGGGCGCGCCAAAAGTGCCTCAGGGGTTCTTCTGATCGCGAAAATAATGGTCCCAGGCGATTCCCCGGGTCGATATCTAGCCGCACCACCACTAACTTCACACGTGCCTCATATCCCTTATCCCTTAATCGTCCCTTAAATGACGGGGCGCGCCAAAAGTGCCTCAGGGGTTCTTCCGATCGCGAAAAGAATGGTCCCAGGCGATTCCCCGGGTCGATATCTAGCCGCACCACCACTAACTTCACACGTGCCTCATATCCCTTATCCCTTAATCGTCCCTTAAATGACGGGGCGCGCCAAAAGTGCCTCAGGGGTTCTTCCGATCGCGAAAAGAATGGTCCCAGGCGATTCCCCGGGTCGATATCTAGCCGCACCACCACTAACTTCACACGTGCCTCATATCCCTTATCCCTTAATCGTCCCTTAAATGACGGGGCGCGCCAAAAGTGCCTCAAGGGTTCTTCCGATCGCGAAAAGAATGGTCCCAGGCGATTCCCCGGGTCGATATCTAGCCGCACCACCACTAACTTCACACGTGCCTCATATCCCTTATCCCTTAATCGTCCCTTAAATGACGGGGCGCGCCAAAAGTGCCTCAGGGGTTCTTCCGATCGCGAAAATAATGGTCCCAGGCGATTCCCCGGGTCGATATCTAGCCGCACCACCACTAACTTCACACGTGCCTCACATCCCTCATCCCTTAATCGTCCCTTAAACGACGGGGCGCGCCAAAAGTGCCTCAGGGGTTCTTCTGATCGCGAAAATAATGGTCCCAGGCGATTCCCCGGGTCGATATCTAGCCGCACCACCACTAACTTCACACGTGCCTCATATCCCTCATCCCTTAATCGTCCCTTAAACGACGGGGCGCGCCAAAAGTGCCTCAGGGGTTCTTCCGATCGCGAAAAGAATGGTCCCAGGCGATTCCCCGGGTCGATATCTAGCCGCACCACCACTAACTTCACACGTGCCTCATATCCCTTATCCCTTAATCGTCCCTTAAATGACGGGGCGCGCCAAAAGTGCCTCAGGGGTTCTTCTGATCGCGAAAATAATGGTCCCAGGCGATTCCCCGGGTCGATATCTAGCCGCACCACCACTAACTTCACACGTGCCTCACATCCCTCATCCCTTAATCGTCCCTTAAACGACGGGGCGCGCCAAAAGTGCCTCAGGGGTTCTTCCGATCGCGAAAAGAATGGTCCCAGGCGATTCCCCGGGTCGATATCTAGCCGCACCACCACTAACTTCACACGTGCCTCATATCCCTTATCCCTTAATCGTCCCTTAAATGACGGGGCGCGCCAAAAGTGCCTCAGGGGCTCTTCCGATCGCGAAAATAATGGTCCCAGGCGATTCCCCGGGTCGATATCTAGCCGCACCACCACTAACTTCACACGTGCCTCATATCCCTTATCCCTTAATCGTCCCTTAAATGACGGGGCGCGCCAAAAGTGCCTCAGGGGCTCTTCCGATCGCGAAAATAATGGTCCCAGGCGATTCCCCGGGTCGATATCTAGCCGCACCACCACTAACTTCACACGTGCCTCATATCCCTTATCCCTTAATCGTCCCTTAAATGACGGGGCGCGCCAAAAGTGCCTCAGGGGCTCTTCCGATCGCGAAAATAATGGTCCCAGGCGATTCCCCGGGTCGATATCTTGCCGCACCACCACTAACTTCACACGTGCCTCATATCCCTTATCCCTTAATCGTCCTTATCCCTTAATCACGTGTGAAGTTAGTGGTGGTGCGGCTAGATATCGACCCGGGGAATCGCCTGGGACCATTATTTTCGCGATCAGAAGAACCCCTGAGACACTTTTGGCGCGCCCCGTCGTTTAAGGGACGATTAAGGGATGAGGGATGCGAGGCACGTGTGAAGTTAGTGGTGGTGCGGCTAGATATCGACCCGGGGAATTGCCTGGGACCATTATTTTCGCGATTGGAAGAACCCCTGAGGCACTTTTGGCGCGCCCCGTCATTTAAGGGACGATTAAGGGATAAGGGATATGAGGCACGTGTGAAGTTAGTGGTGGTGCGGCAAGATATCGACCCGGGGAATCGCCTGGGACCATTATTTTCGCGATCGGAAGAGCCCCTGAGGCACTTTTGGCGCGCCCCGTCATTTAAGGGACGATTAAGGGATAAGGGATATGAGGCACGTGTGAAGTTAGTGGTGGTGCGGCTAGATATCGACCCGGGGAATCGCCTGGGACCATTCTTTTCGCGATCGGAAGAACCCCTGAGGCACTTTTGGCGCGCCCCGTCGTTTAAGGGACGATTAAGGGATGAGGGATGTGAGGCACGTGTGAAGTTAGTGGTGGTGCGGCTAGATATCGACCCGGGGAATCGCCTGGGACCATTATTTTCGCGATCAGAAGAACCCCTGAGGCACTTTTGGCGCGCCCCGTCATTTAAGGGACGATTAAGGGATAAGGGATATGAGGCACGTGTGAAGTTAGTGGTGGTGCGGCTAGATATCGACCCGGGGAATCGCCTGGGACCATTCTTTTCGCGATCGGAAGAACCCCTGAGGCACTTTTGGCGCGCCCCGTCGTTTAAGGGACGATTAAGGGATGAGGGATATGAGGCACGTGTGAAGTTAGTGGTGGTGCGGCTAGATATCGACCCGGGGAATCGCCTGGGACCATTATTTTCGCGATCAGAAGAACCCCTGAGGCACTTTTGGCGCGCCCCGTCGTTTAAGGGACGATTAAGGGATGAGGGATGTGAGGCACGTGTGAAGTTAGTGGTGGTGCGGCTAGATATCGACCCGGGGAATCGCCTGGGACCATTATTTTCGCGATCGGAAGAACCCCTGAGGCACTTTTGGCGCGCCCCGTCATTTACTTTTGGCGCGCCCCGTCATTTAAGGGACGATTAAGGGATAAGGGATATGAGGCACGTGTGAAGTTAGTGGTGGTGCGGCTAGATATCGACCCGGGGAATCGCCTGGGACCATTATTTTCGCGATCAGAAGAACCCCTGAGGCACTTTTGGCACGCCCCGTCATTTAAGGGACGATTAAGGGATAAGGGATATGAGGCACGTGTGAAGTTAGTGGTGGTGCGGCTAGATATCGACCCGGGGAATCGCCTGGGACCATTATTTTCGCGATCAGAAGAACCCCTGAGGCACTTTTGGCGCGCCCCGTCATTTAAGGGACGATTAAGGGATAAGGGATATGAGGCACGTGTGAAGTTAGTGGTGGTGCGGCTAGATATCGACCCGGGGAATCGCCTGGGACCATTATTTTCGCGATCGGAAGAACCCCTGAGGCACTTTTGGCGCGCCCCGTCGTTTAAGGGACGATTAAGGGATGAGGGATGTGAGGCACGTGTGAAGTTAGTGGTGGTGCGGCTAGATATCGACCCGGGGAATTGCCTGGGACCATTATTTTCGCGATCGGAAGAACCCCTGAGGCACTTTTGGCGCGCCCCGTCATTTAAGGGACGATTAAGGGATAAGGGATATGAGGCACGTGTGAAGTTAGTGGTGGTGCGGCTAGATATCGACCCGGGGAATCGCCTGGGACCATTATTTTCGTGATCGGAAGAGCCCCTGAGGCACTTTTGGCGCGCCCCGTCGTTTAAGGGACGATTAAGGGATAAGGGATACCTGCTAGGGCAAAATTAATGTCATATTCGTGCTCCCCGTCCCCGAATTGACCAGATATGACGTTTTCAAGTGATTCGGTACTCGACGCTGAATACGAATCCGAATCCGACGCCAACTTCACGCACATACAAAATCAAACGTCATCGCTTGAATGCATTTGTAGTTTAGAAGACATACAAAGGATTTCAAATTGATAACAGAATTGTGCCGCAAAATACCATTGCTAACGCGCGGCTAAAAACGTTCTCTACCGGTAAATATCGGAAAAGTCGAAGTCTGGCGAAAAGTGCCTCCAAGAACTAGGCTCTGGAAACGCCTCTGCGCATGTAAGAAACTCCCGGTGCCCTCCCCGTTCCGCCGCCTATGCCGCGGGAATTGATACCCCCCCCCCTCCTCCCCCCTCCACTGAATCTGAATGTGCACTCAAGGTCATCGATATTCGCAGTGCGCATGCGCGCAGCGAATGTGAATGTGCATTCAAGGTCATCGATATTCGCAGTGCGCATGCGCGCCGCCAATGTGAATGTCGATGAAACTGATCGATATTCGGAACGAATGTGAATGTGCATTCAAGGTCATCGATATTGGCAGTGCGCATGCGCGCCGCGAATATCGATGAAAATGATCGATATTCGGGACGAATCTGAATATCGATGAAAATGATCGATATTCGGAACGAATCTGAATGTGAATCTGAATGTGAATATGATGTAACTATACGCGCATCGCGGCTGCGTCGGTCGCGTCGGTGCATATTTACGTCTGGACAACGAGTTGCGGGGAAAAGTGCTGATTGTGTTGCAGTTTTAGGAGCCGGTGATTAGGCTGGATTTTTGGGTTACTTTTTCGTTCCGATTCATGTATTTCATAGTGTTTGGCTTTTGAATATTTTAGTTCTTTCAAATAAATATTGCTTGCCTTACAACTTTTGTAAAAACGTTTCACTTTTTTTATAAGCCGACGTTCAGAGTCCTAAAAATACATCAGCACTACAATTATTGTAAACAAACAAATGGAGCACCACTTGGCTCTGTTCCAAGGCCATTTTTTAGCTTATCTGGTGGTTTTCTTGCTCTTGTACGTCGTTTTGTTGGATGTTTTGAATCCCTTAAGATTGACTTATATCATATTTAAGAAGCATGTTGACTGAAAACAATCTGAAGTATCCATGAGGCTGACAGAAGTCCTGACTACTGAGCAATATCAATATCAAGTTGAACAAGTTATGAAATTTTGGTTGATAAACGCAAGTTGATCGGGCTCATATATCAGCAAGAAAAAGTAAAATTAAAAGAGCTTATTGTCCAAAAACAAGCTAAAATTTTGCAGACCTTGGAGCAATACTGAAGTGCACGCTGAGCAGGATCATGCCAGAAAATGTTGACTGACGAGCACATATTGATGTATTGGTATGAATATTGAATGATAACTTACAACAGCAAGATAAATTAGTGCTAACTATCAAGTTAAAATCTAGAATGAATGGACTTGGGCAGTTTTACTATGTTTAGATGCTATGCAGATTGTAATGTGCATCAGATACTCGTGTCTGGCAAATGAAACATGCGATCATTCCATTGCTACTGGAGGAGAAAGCTTGGATCACTAAATCCACTTTATGTTGATTTTGATGTTAATCATCATCACTGTATTTTTTTGAAAAAAGGATTGTAGTAAAATTGTCAATGTGACAATCCATGCAACGATGTGATCATATTATGTGTTTATAGTCATTCGTGATAGTCATTATTGGTCCAATATACAATGGCAAAGCTCTCAGTCTCAGCGTTTCTTCCTGTGGATGGCCAGCAGTGACTCAGAGCTTAGAAGTATTAGTTTTCTTCACAGGGCTGGGATAAAAAGTACTGAGGGTAATCTTCCACCAAGGAACTCTACTTTGACATGGTATGAGATGTAGGCACAAGTAGGTAGGTGCTCAGTTCCTATAGTCAGTAGTTGTGTATGTTTAGTCGGGCTAGCTTAGATCAGATTGTTAGTTTTTTAATTTGCCAAATGTCCATAAAAATGTGACCTGAGCAATGAGCATACCTGAACCTGACAGCTGACCTAACCTCAATCATCACACATATTTGCAGCCTACCCAAGACCTGCATGGCAGTAGCACCCAGTTATAGGTAGGTACTCACCCTAACTCAATCTTACCTGCTAACCTTCAACTTGCCAAAAGTTAGCTCACATTGCCAAGCTGTGTCCAGGGAAACAGTCAACTGAGGAACTGGCTCATTGGGTGGCTGGTGTGAGTCTGTGCATTTAAAGTGTTTCTTCTCTGAAGCTGCTCTGCACTGCTGTACGTCATGTTAGATGTTCAGAAAATGTGGGAAATGATTACTAAGCTACTTTAGTGCTTTGTTAATGCTCGAGACATGAACAAGTACATATCCTGCAGGGTACAGCTATGAGTTAGGTGCTAGGTGAGTATGTTATGTGAATGTGCTGTTCCCTGTTTGACCGTAAGTATACAAACAAGCACAGGGTCACAGTTATATTCAATCTCCACATAAACATACAACAAAAACGGCCATATAGCCTAACTCCGAAGTCAGATAACTTAAGCCTTTGAAGGCACAACAGTGTTTTGATTAACAGGACAGGTTTACAATATATCCTCTGTCCTTGGGGGATCTTGCTGCCAAGTTGAGGTATGATGACTGAACTTCAGGACTGATCAACCTTTTCTTAGCCACTGCTTATATACGAAAAAGACCAAATGCTTGTTTGTTTTGATTTACAGGACATGTATACAATATATCCTCTGTCCTTGGGGGATCTTGCTGCCAAGTTGAGGTACGATGACTGAACTTCAGGATTGATCAACCTTTTCTTAGCCACTGCTTATAAACGACGAGAAAGACCAAATGCTTGTTTGTAAACTGCGTTGAAAATTTAATGATCCACCTTCAATTCTGACATGAGGGCACAAATGAAATAGTTCCCTCTCCTTTTGGAATACAAAAAGCAAAATATTTAATAAATTTTAGTGGATGGACAAGAGCAATTAGCATAGCTTTCCCTCAAGTTAACTTCTGGCACTGTTGATGAATTACACTGACTCTTATTCGCTTCATATTTTGTAACAAATGCGCTAAAACTGCAATATAACAGCACTATATGCTTCTTGACAAAATGCAATAGTATTAAAAATTTAGCCCTGATGGCATTCATTCTTGGTGGAAACGTAATTACAAAATATTTTGTAGTAACTATTAAATTCCGGCCGAAAACAGTGCTCGGTTAAAAAAAGAATCATTCCAATGACGGTCCATTCTAGCGGTCCTGAAATCGCCACTATTTCCGGCCTCTCCAACGCAACTCGTTGTCCAGACGTAAATATGCCGCGTCGGTAGTGTCTCAGCGTCTTTCGTCAAACTTCGAGCACTTTCGGATTTGTTTCGCGACGGACGTCTTGAGACGGGAGGTGACCTTGGGAGTGGCATCTCACTAGGCCGTATATCTCCTATATCTCCGCGCGGTGAGTAGTGGATGTGGAGCAGTGCAGTACAATTACCCCAAGTGATCAGATGTGTAAGTATGGTGTGGTATGTGAATGCAGATGGGGAGCTCGACAGGGCACGTCCGATCCCCTCGAAAGATCGCGGCAGAATCCCCTTTAAGAATGTCTTTAATTTTTGCAAAAAATGAAATCAGTGTTTGTCATCTGAGGTTATATTAGGTAACCATTTCATCAGTAACTACCTACTGTATTCTTTTTCAGGGTTCATCCTGCCTTGAGGGTGGGCTGTCATGTCGTTCGGCAGTGGTATGGAGCAATCACTGCAGAGTGCCGAGTCTCTGGATAGGGCATCACCTGAGCTGTGGCCGGAAAAGGGAGACTGTGAGTGGGCAGGAGGTCTCAGATTGAACACTGCTATCGTGATTGAAGTGTAGTGTTGGCATGCAATTGCAGATTAGACTGGTGTATCCTGTACCTTATTTCTTCAACATAGGCAATGCTGATCATCTTATTAACTATAATAACTTGTAAATCTTAGGGTCAAGGGTGCCCAAGGCCCCAATTTGTTGGCATTAATCTATATAATTGGTACATCTTCAACCTTTAAAAGTTACCTAAATGGAGAAACATGTAAGCTTTTGTACTTGACTCAGTTATGTTTCACACCCAGCACCCAACAATGAGCACGTGCTCACTGGAGTTGCTCCCGTTTTGCAGATGCCGCCTGTGCCGAGCTGCTGTGTCAGGACAGCAACAGCAACGGTGCCAGCGGTGCTCGTCCGACAGCAGCCATCTCGCCCGTCCTCATCACAGACCAGGATTTCACACAACAGGACATGAAGCTCTTCCACGGTCAGTCAGAGTCGCAAAACTAATGTGTACTGGCTGATCGGTCTGGTTGAGAGTACTCGTATCTTATTTTACCGGCCCTGATGGCCGTTTTTGTACGCTGACAGCCCGTTCACCGTCACCTTACGTCCGCAGAGTACGCCAGCCTGAGGCCGGAGCAGCTGGTGGATGTGGTGAAGCAGCTGCAGAACGTCGCCTACCTGCTGGGCCTGGAGGAAGCCAAGGAGATGCGGCGCGGCAAGTACCTCAACATCCTGGTCCGGAAGCGACAGCCCTGACCTGTGATGGCGCGACGGAAAAACACGTAATGTGAGTTTGGCTGAATGATCCGGTCTCCGTGAGCTATTTTTACGATGTGTTGAATGATATGGCGTACAAGACGTCTATCGACAATGGTATGGACCACTTGGTTGTTGACCAAATGATCACTCTGTCGTGCAAAGACAAAATCGATTACGTTAGGTCAGAGGTCATTGCGTCAGGCGAAAGGTCACGCGAACGTAATCGTTTTTTCCCTTTACACGGCGGCACTTTATTCTCAGTGGGTGCGTGCCTGCCAGTGCGTGTTGTAAAACAACACTGACGCTGGTATTCATCTCATTTTGAGAGATATTGTCGCATTATCCGGCCGAGACCACCTGAGGCCACAGCCGTACCACTTTTCCGGCATGTAATGATAGAATCGATTTTTGTGGGTCGATGATTAAACGGCGTGTCTCCCTGGATATTCCGGCCCCCGAGTTCCGCTCGGTTCCAGGGCTGACCTCTTGTTCGTATCACCGGTTGTGGATTGGAAATGGCGTCATATACTCACATCACACATGTAATAAGATCATAAATGCACACCTCTGCTTTTTGTACGAGCTTTAGGATATTTTCCGTACTCCCTCATTAACCTGTTGTCGCGTATCGGACATATTTCTCGTTTTGGAGGCATAATAAATCGCGTACACTTTAGCTCTTACAGGGACTTCGTTGATTTCTTATTGTTCACGTACACTCCGTACCCTATTCCGCGAATCGTGTGTAGACCGTGGTCGGGCGAAGCAGTCGCGGTAGGCGGTCACTGTGATTTACCTTGTTGCGGTTTCTAGCACCCGGTATTGTTATGCCTCGTTGATTATCTTGCAACGCTTTTCGGTAACTCATTTTTATTCCATTGACCATTCCATCATTTCATTGCAAACATTTGATTTTTACAACCTTGCCATCGTGTTGACTTCAGTCTGGTAAGCGTCTTCCGAAGTAGGGTCAAACAAGTTCCTGCGGCACAGCACGGTCCTCCCAAAATGTAGATACTGAACTCAACAGTCAATGTAGCAACTGGTAATGTGGCCAGCACGAGGTATACCAGAAACAACACATCACACAGATCGGTACGCATGATTAACCGTTAACCACAAACACAACACAGTATTATCGAGAAAACACAGCCAAAGCGGCGCTGGCAGTCTCGCCCACAGCAGCAGCTGGGATATTCCTAACCCCACCCCTGCCTCTTATCACGTCTGCGTGTAGAGGCTGGCCGCAAACACAATGTCCCTTTTGATGGAGGTGCTCGCCTCGCCGGCCTTCTCGTAGAGCGTGGGGTTTCCGATGGTTCTCGCTGCGTTTTTGACGTCACGGAGCGTCTCATCGAGCCTCTGGATGCAGCGCACGATGATTCCCTCCTGTACGTCCGTCAGCTGCATGATGGCGCTGAACGTCTACGGGGAGAACGAGCGTCAGGAAAGAGGGAGAGGTGAACCGCGAATACGCTGAGTATGGGAGCGTGGCGGCTTGCGCGGATAGATCGACAAGTTTTTCACACGTCTGTGACCGGCCATGGCTGACGCGATTGAGTGGCTGATTGATGCATGGAGCAAAAAATAGTTGATTTAATAGAATAAACAGAAAGATGCGGGCACCGAAAAAAAAACTTTGAGCTGTTTCATTCCACCAACTCAATCCAATGCAATGTCTCCTCTTGACGTCTCAAGCCGACGTCGAAGAGACATTCACGTAGGTACTCAGAACTCGTAGCCCGACATAATCGCACTCCCCGGGACCTGTCCCCTCTCCCCCCCCCCCCCGCCCATTAGGAAGTCTCTGCGACTTACCATGCCCCTGGACCACTCGTAGACGACCTCGACCAGGCCGAAGTTGAGCATCTCCTCGTGTTTTTCGGCGTCGTTCAGGCCACACTCGTGCTGACACGCGTCAATCTGAGCAGCGATCTCCGTCAGCTCCAGCTTTCCCTGCGAAATGGTGGCAGGATAGCGTTAGGAGCAACAAACGTTTAGACCTATGCCAAATGTTTCGATCACCATGTAGAAATGATCGTGATGGCTACACTCACTCTTGCATTGCAAACGTCCCAACCTAATAGAAACGTGAATTGAATAGGACAGTAGACTAGTCAAGGTATTGTTTGTTGGCTCACGCGACAATGAACGTTACAAATTCATATCGGAGCGATTGTTGTCGAACAACATAAATTGATACGGCCACCTAAATACAAAAAAAAAAACATCACTGCCAATAATCAAGCATGTCCACCACGATCCGTCCCACATTTCTTCATCAGCCGCCACGCACAAGTACCTTCTCCAGCACGGGCGTAAGGTTGGGCTCGCTGCAGCGTTTCTGTTCGAACACGAGCGCCGAGAGGAGGGCGGCGATCTCGGCCGGCTCTCGGCCCGTGAGCACGTCGTGGAACACGAGCTCGGTGACCAGCATCTCCCGGTAGCCCATCTGACAGCCCACGCGGCCTTTCAGCTTCACTGCGCAACGGGCGGGGGTCACGGAGGTCACTTCACTGCCAGAGGGCACTCAGTTAGTTCACTGGGAATTGGCCAGGGTTTGTTGAGCCCCTTCACTCTGAACGATCGAATATCACTGCAAATTACTAAAACAGAGTTAGGTCGAGAGGACGTGTATAAGACTGGGGCCACCGGCCATGAGACTTCAAGACTGATCGCTGCCGAAGCATTCCAATGATAAGAATCATTAGCACACTGACTAAATAAGTGATGCTTTTAGATTTTAATAAACACTTAAGTTATTTCCAGATCACAGTCCGAAAATATCCCAACTAAAAGCCGGCGGTGTTCACTAACCGACGTTGTCGCTGTCGACATAGCCGAGCCGTTTGAGGACGTCCACTCTGAGGCAGTACTCGGGCAGCAGGGAGAGGGACTCGTCCGACAGCTGGAACTTGATGTCGTTCAGCTGATCCAACAGCAGCCGGTGCCGGCACACCGCCTCCAACTGCGGGACGGGGACGGAGAGCAGAGTGAGGGTGGGTGCAGGGGACGAGCAGGTGACAGCGTAGTAAACGGGAACAGGCACGAGTCTACGAAGCTAGTGTTAAATTAATCGACAGTGAAGACCGTCTGCAGACTAGACAGTAGACAACTCGAGAAGCTTTTTAGGCGATGAAACTCAAACTCAACCAGCCCTTGAAGCCTTGCTCAAACTAACTAAATGCCCTGGTTCGGCCCAGCCCCGCAGAAATTGCTGTTGAGATGGCGATGCACCTATCATTGCACGTCATTGCAGGTCATTGTTTATTGTTCTTTTAATTGGCTCAACTCTCACCATAATCCGTTAAACCTGTCTGATCCCACCACCCTCTCACCTTATTCGCAGAAGGCCCGTCTTTTCGTACATACTCAGAGTCAGCTCTCACTGCATCGCTAAACCTGTCTGAGCTGACACCCTCTATTCCCTCACCGTGTCGCGGAAGCTCTGTCTGACCATACACTCCATATTCCCTCACCGTGTCGCGGAAGCTCTGTCTGACCATACACACCCCATATTCCCTCACCGTGTCGTGGAAGCTGGGACTGAGCAGACACTCCATCTCCAGTAGGCGCGCCCGGAGCCGCTCCAGACTGATCAGGTCGTCCGCCAGCTCCAGCTGGTTGTTGTGCAGCTGCCGCGCCGGGCCGCCGGCCGCCGCCACCAGCTCCCGGATGGCCAGCGCGCAGGACGGAGACGGCGGGTTGTCGGCGAACCGCGCCAGCTGCCGCTTCTTGACGTCATCCACCACCTTCACTGCCTCCACTGCAGGCGAAGAAAGGGACGGGGTGAGGTCACACTCACAACACCAGAGTTGGTCACTTTCTGATTGTTTCCGTGAGTACTGTCATCAGGCCAGGACGACAAGACAAGATCAAAGAATACAACCGAACTCTGAGGCTGCACTTAGTGCTTACATCGCTGAGCTTCGGCAGCTGTATTGGTATTTTTTCGGCACTAGTATTTTCATCCACGCGGTAGTCTATTTAAAAATGACGACATTTGCAACTGACACCTGTAAGGACATTAAGAACCCATGTACGACGCATTACCATATGTAGCCTTACACATCTTTCTCCGTTTATGCTACTCCCACCAACAGCTATCCTCTAAATCACCCTGAAATCACACATCACATTAGTTACCTTTGACGCCCCTGGCCATGATGAGGTCGACCTGCGCCCGCTGTATGGTGTGCAGGCCGTACGAGGCCGGCCCGCTCGGCTCGTACACCGCCTCGTTGACGGCCTGCCGCATCCTCCAGGCCAGTGGAGAGGTGCCCTCCGGCCGGACGTCGTCGTCACAGGCGAGCACGGTGAACTGGACGGTACCGGAGCCGCCGCCTAGAGAGCCAGAGCCGCCGCGGTGCACCTGAAAACGGCACGGGGTTGGAGACATGGCGTCAATCACTTCATCTTAGATCAAGGAAACATGGCCCAGGCGTCTCAGATCGAATTCATGGGGCGATTAGTACATTTGGACATGGCTTATTGGTTCGGAAGAGAAACAATGGCGGCGGAACAGAAAACATAACGTTCGTCAGTATAACCGAGGAGCGGGTGATATATGCATCTAGCTGAAGCTGTACGGATCTTGAACGAAAATAAATGAATAAATAGCAATATTTACAGGGGTGTGCGCTAGAATCCGGAAAAAAACTTAGGGAAAGAACTGAAGGGTTTATTTGGTATCGCAAGGCTTCACTTCAAAATTTTTACTTTTATAGCGAAGACTGATCCCTCCTCTGCACTATCGTTCGACTTAACCCCCTCCAGCTCCAATCTCAGCCTCCACAGGACGCCGGAACCTGCCGCAGGCGTTGGTGACCTGCTCCTGGGTTAAGTTGGTCACGGCCTGGATAATGGCGGTCCTCAGGGAGTCGAAAGTGTTGTGAGTACCTTTGTTGGACTCTCTCTCAAGGACGCCCCACAGCTAGTGGTCGACCGGACACGGAAGATCTTCTCGCAGAGAAAGAAGCGGATCCGGCCGGCAGCTCTGTGCTTCAAAGAAGTGATGAGCAGCTCACATCTCCGAGTTTCCTGGTCTTTATGACTTCTGAGAGCATCTGCCTCACCTCGAGAACGTAGCTCATGATATCGGAGATCCTCGTGAATCGCACGAAGAACTGTTGCCCTGCGCAGATTGAGCCTCGAGGTCACCTTCTGCATGGGCAGGCTCGGACCTTCTCCAATAATGGCCTCGGGCTGCTCCAAGAAGTCCTTATTCCGCTTCCGAACCTCGAATCGGCCCTGCTCCTTCCTCTTGGGAGTCAGAGACTCACTCATCGTCTCTTCAGACTCTTTGAGCAGCTTCGCAAAGTCGTACACGGTCAATTTCGGGAACTAAAATAAGTCCAAAATTTCCTTGGGCGCGCGGCCGCAACGGAGGGCCACAAAAATTGCGGTGCGGCGCTCTAACTCAGAGGACATTTCTACTTATTTTGTTTCCGATCGAAGGCGACTCAAGTCACAAACCTATGAGGAAAAGAAGAGTGATATATTTAAAAAAGTTTATATGATACACCAAGTTTAAGTTTTTCCGGATTCTAGTGCACACCCCTGTAGACGGGATGCGACTCGGTTCGTTTACTAACCTGCAGTATGACGCCGAGTCGCCGTGAGAGCCGCTCGGTGGAGAAGGTGACGATCTGACCGGCATTCTCCAGCGCCTTGACGCCCGCGTTCGACGCATACAGACGCTCCTGGGGGTGGACCGGGAACACACGTCAGGGCCGGGGAGGGTGCAATACACGGCGCCTTGACGCCGGCGTTGGACGCGTACAGACGCTCCTGGAGATGGACAGACGGGGAACACACGTCAGGCGAGCGAAATGTGCGCGGCGGAGCGGATAATACTATCACCTTACGTCTATTCGATACGAGGTAAGAGTTATGAGTCCAGGGCTGCGGAGTCGATGGATTTTCGGCGACTCCGACTCCGACTCCGATTCCGGCTTTCAAAAACCAGCTCCGACTCCGACTCCGACTCCGGGCAGAATTGTCGACTCCGACCGACTCCAACTCCCGACTCCGACTCCGCAGACCTAGCAGGGCTGCGGAGTCGACAGATTTTCGGTGACTCCGACTCCGACTCCGGCTCGGGTTTCTAAAATCGACTCCGACTCCGACTCCGACTCCGGTCACAACTGTCGACTCCGACCGACTCCGACTCCGACTCCGACTCCGACTCCGCAGCCCTGGTTATGACACGGCGATATATTAACGGGCAGGCTGGGTGATGCACGCACATTCCCGGGCGCTAGTTGAACTCTCACTCAGGAGCTCACTTACGGCGCAAGATTGGTTCGCCCCCTGACACAACGCGTCGATTATAGACCTGTTGGACGTCTTACCCTGACACTGTCCCTAATCTGCAGGTAGTTAGTCCCGACACAGCGTGACAACTCCCCACTGCAGACAATAATACTTACCCTGACGCTGTCTCTCATCTGCAGGTAGTCCCGGCACAGTGTGACAAAGTCCTCAATGTCCCGACACGACTTGTCAATGGCCGGCTTCTGCTTCTCCGACTGCTCCTGTAAACTGAGCATACATGTTTCCGTCAGGGGACTGCGCACGATACTAATGTATACAGCTAGGAGACGCCATATATGAAACATAACCTTTTCAAACGTCAAATCTAACTAAAAAGAAACCCGACAATGAAGTCGAGTTTCTTTGATAGGCCCAATTCTAAACTTGACGCAATATAGTGTCAGACCTATGTAATTGTTAGATCACAAGCCTAAGCATTCGCTGTGAGCCTTCCAAGAGCCTCCCTTGACCCACCTGGCCAGTCGCCTCTCGTTTTCGGCCCTGTTCTTCTGGGTGCCGGTCTCGGCGAAGCTGCTCTTCATGATGTCCTGGATGCGCAGCTGCTGGATGCGCAGCAGGTTCAGGATCATGCTGTATGTCAGGTGGAACTGCGACACCAGCTTCGTTGGACGGCCTGCGCAGAAAGACAGTATTAGCTGTCAGTACAGCAGTCAGTTAGAGCAACTGACAGCTGAGCAGACATTGATAGTGAAGTAACATACGTCAAACTCAAGCCCGAGATGAGGATATGAATGATTCATATAATGCTGATGATGATGATGGAAGGAGAGGGAGACGATGGGAAATCATATGTGCGTGACTTCGAGCTATTTTTGAAATACAAGCTATCGCTTCGACCAGAATTTACTTAGGACGGACCCATGACAAATCGCTATAATTTAATTAGTCACGTTCTATCAATCCGTCAATTTCCCACTTAAGTCCACAGTTTCAATAACACAACAACCCCTTGCACCTGGCACTAGGCCGTGTCTCCACCAGTAGCGTAAACGATCCACCTACCGAGCATCATGTTGTGCAGCTCGGACTCCTCGGGCACCTCGTGTTTACATAGCACGATCACCGTCCCGGTGGGGTCCAGGCCGCGCCGGCCCGCCCGACCCGCCATCTGGATATACTCGCCTGTGAACGCGACACAGAGCAGTCAGGTGACGGTGACATAACGCCGTGAT
Source organism: Amphibalanus amphitrite (assembly GCF_019059575.1). Taxonomy (NCBI): domain Eukaryota; kingdom Metazoa; phylum Arthropoda; class Thecostraca; order Balanomorpha; family Balanidae; genus Amphibalanus; species Amphibalanus amphitrite. The sequence continues at coordinate 116,346 of NW_024882949.1, read as the reverse complement.
ATATGGCACAGTTTAGACACGGCATAAATTACTTACCGGCTGCGTCGGTCGGCTATGACATACCGTTTAGCAGACATAAGTTCAACAGCATTTGACTACTTATTGCTTTTTCTGCATGGACTAGTCTTATGGCCTATAAGTTTCAATGCTACAGAAAAGCGTACTAACAACACAGCGTATGTTTAATTCATCCTCTCGTTTCATTTAACTGTTAAGTATCGCGAGTCAAACTAAGGCAGCATTGATTAATTTTCCTAGACCCAGTCTCTCCTAATTCATCATCTCTCCCTCCACCCTACAACGTTCTCCCCTCCCCTCCCGTCCCGCGCACCCACCGGGCAGCAGTGTCCTGAAGCTCCTGCCGTCGTGTTTTCGTATCGAGTCAAACACCACCGTCCGCGCCGGCATGTTGACGCCCATGGCGAACGTCTCCGTGGCGAACAGCAGCTGCGGAAGAAGAAGACGTCAGTGTCGGTGGCGGGACGCCGGGTAATTAGACGGATACTGAGATACTGAAATATGACGACGGTTACTCAGTCAACAGTCATCACGAGCTGAAATAATACTGTCAACTGATACATGACCTAATGATTGTGTTATGATTGCAAACACGACCTATTACCGCAGAGGACACACATGATCGAGGTAGTGGTTGTCAGCCTGCAGACGTCAGTCAGCTCAGCCTTTCCGACGGAGCTAATGGGAACTGACTAAACTGCCCTGTCTTCACCATCCGGCGAGGCTTGTATGGCTGCTGAAAATCGTCACCACGGGATTTGTCTCCTCATCCCGCCGCTGAACGCAATCAATCACTATCAGACCGCAACTTGCTCAGCGACATCACAATCATCAAGGACATGACGTAGGATCGGTTTCGGCTTCGAACCCCACGCAGCAGCCCATAAAACCGGCGCCGGATCGCGGCAACCAGGGGGCACCCGGATTTGAACCGGGGACCTCTCGATCTGCAGTCGAATGCTCTACCACTGACCTATACCCCCTCAACAACGTCAAAAACGTAACCAGAGACGGCGACTGCAGTGAAACTCGATACCGAGCTGGTGACGTCACGTTTTGATGACGTCACTAATTCGCTGAGGTCACCGCCGCCCACGTCACCGTTAGCACAGCCGAGCCAGCCGGCCCGAGTCTGACAGCGGGCCTGTAATTTGTCACAGCTGTCACCGACGGCCGCCGGCCGAGCTGGCGTTCTGCCGGGGATTAGAGTACTACCGGTTTGCAGAGACATCTTCGGCATAATAAACATAGGCAGGTTGGCTAAAGAAACTATGGCAGCATTAAGCTAAACATCTCAAGTGATTTATATGAAAAGTGCACGGCTGATTTGTTTGAATCGTTTGAATTGGATCGCCTTTGCATTGCAGGGTCGTATGCGAATTGCGAATCAAGACGCACTCGTAGAAGCATCGTGACCTTCGAGCTTTCCACATCGGCAATAAATATATGCCACTAAGTTAGTGTTATGCACTAACCAGCTTCTCCACCCACCAGCCCCATAAGCCGTCCACCCTCTCCCCGCCTCCCGTCGTTGTCCCTCTCCTCACCTTGACCAGTCCTCGCTGGAAGAGCATCTCGATGACCTCCTTCAGGATGGGCAGGATGCCGCTGTGGTGGACACCCACGCCGCGGGTCAGCAGCTCCGCCATCTGGGTCACCTGCGGGGGGCGGCGGGGAGCGGGCATTGGTTACGGGGTGGGTTAGGAAGCAGCAATGCGAGTCTGACTCCTTCCTTTATAGCTACATCTCGTCATAGGTGGAGAATTGTGACCAGCTGGGGGTGCTCGGGCGCGGCAAATCCGCCGCCGCCTAGCGGTGACCTTGACCCGCGCCGCCCGGCCGCGGCTCCAAAGCCAAGCCGGCGTGGCCGGCGTGGAATTGGGAGAGCTCGAGCACCCCCAGTCCAGCACAATTCTCCACCCGTGCATCTCGTAGAACTGGAAATGGAAGCAATGATAAACTGTTTGCCTTAAACGTGACAATGCCAATTCAGAATGATATGGTCCGCATGAACGAGGGTTGTGATTGTCCAAACCGTTCTAAAAACAATCACCCCGATCGATGTATAAAAGGGTCGCGTGCATAACTAAACAACTGCAAGAGGGTAACATCTGCAGTGACTGCAAAAAGAATTATCTGCAAAAAGAAGCCTTGCAGGTATGTACTGGTACACAGGCAATCAAACAATGATTGGCCTTCCTCGACCAGACTCATGTCCCCACCCTGACTGAACCGCCGTCCCGTCTCTCACCTGCGGCAGTTTCTGGTCGGCAGCCGCCAGCCGCTGGGCGCACCGGCTGAAGAACATCCTGATCTCGCCCTTCTCGCGCTCCGAGGTCAGCTGCAGAGAGGTCAGCGAGGCGGCGTTGGCGTCGCAGCGCGCCCGGGAGAAGGTGAACGCCACGACGGGCAGGAGATCGGCGCGCCGCAGGTGGTCCACCAGGCCCACCCAGGTGTTCCGCTCCTGCTGGGGGGTGACGCCGGAGCCGCCGCCGTGGCCGCCCCGCCCGCCGCCGCGGCCGCCCCGGCCCGCGCCGCCGCCGCCGCCCGACTTGGAGGAGGCCTTGGCCTTGGCGTCCACTGCCTTGATGTAGCTGGAAACGTGAGGGATTAGTAATTAGGTCGTTAGCATTATTTGTACATCCTTCAGACACTTTGTAGAATTGCGATGCCTACCGTGCTATAAAAATATGCTCATGTGATAAGAATAATGGTAATGGTTTGGTGATGCTGAACCTGACTGAAAAGGGTCGGCCGCATAGCGGCCATATTTCACGCATCCGACCGCCAGCGTCTCAGTAACCATCTCACAGAGCCTGCCCGCCTCACCCGGGCCGGGAGAACTGTCCCCGCGAGTCGAGCACCAGGAAGCGGTCGTCTCGCGACTTGCCGCCCTGCCCCGTGTACAGGAAGTGTTCCAGCGGCACCGGACGCTTCAGCGTGCTGATAACGCGCACCTTCCGCTTCTGCAGAAACGGGAGCGGGAGTGGGGTGTCAACAAAGCTGATACACTTTTGCATCATTTTCTAAATGCCACCGAGTAAGAAAAACATTTCAAAAATCGATCACGCTAGGGCGTCTGGCCCTATCATTACAAAGAGATCGGCACAACAGGCAACTAAGACATATGCGATGAATGCAACTTTTTACTTACCTTGATGGACCCAATCCAGTCGGCGAACTCTAGTGTGTTGGGGACGGTGGCCGAGAGCAGGACGATACCAACCGTCTCCGGGAGCAGGATCAGCGACTCCTCCCATACCACACCGCGCTGAAAACAATAACAAACACAGGACGAATAATTACCGACCGTCTCCGGGAGCAGGATCAGCGACTCCTCCCATACCACACCGCGCTGCAGGGAGAGAGAGAAGCACGGAACGAGTGATTACCGACCGTCTTCGGGAGCAGGATCAGCGACTCCTCCCACACCACACCGCGCTGGAGGCAGAGAGACAAACACAGAACGAGTGGTTACCGACCGTCTCCGGGAGCAGGATCGGCGACTCCTCCCACACAACGCCGCGCTGGAGAGACAATAACACGGGACCGAGTGATTAACGACCGTCTCCGGGAGCAGGATCAGAGACTCCTCCCACACAACGCCGCGCTAGAGGCAGAGAGAGATAAACAAAAACACGGAACGAGTGATTACCGACCGTCTCCGGGAGCAGGATCAGAGACTCCTCCCACACCACACCACGCTGGAGGCAGAGAGACAAACACAGAACGAGTGATTACCGACCGTCTCCGGGAGCAGGATCAGAGACTCCTCCCACACCACACCACGCTGGAGGCAGAGAGACAAACACAGAACGAGTGATTACCGACCGTCTCCGGGAGCAGGATCAGCGACTCCTCCGATACAACACCGCGCTGGAGGGTCCGAATAAGCACGGTCAGATTGTTTGATGGTGTACGTTTTACGTAAAAAATGGCGGGAAATTAGCATGGAATTCGTAAGTACACTACATTTGAATAAAGCAATTCTTCCGACTTTTATGTGTTAGGATAATGTTTAAGGTCAAAATATCTGCATTTAATGCATGATTATCATGTGTGATACATCGCACCTGAGTCCCGACCTCCACACTTCCATAGCTGCGCCTAGTCTGACCACCGAGCGCCTACCTCCGGGTCGTTGATGTAGTGCACCTCGTCGAAGATGACCCACTCGAGGTCACGGATCAGGTCGCTGCCGTTATACAACATCGAGCGGAGGATCTCAGTGGTGCAGATCAGGCAGGAGGCCTCCTTGTTGATCTGAATGTCGCCCGTTAGGAGGCCCACGTCAGTGAAGCTGTTCTTGAAGTCGCGGAACTTCTGGTTCGATAGCGCCTTGATGGGAGATGTGTAAACGGCTCTGGAAAGGGAAATAATACACATTTCAAACTTACCGACAAATTATACGAACTCGATTAGTGAATGTGGCGCTAATCATTCAACGCCTTTTATAAATACGGTAACAATCATACACTGTGCAGTGTGCATGTCTATTCCAAGATGCACATGAAGAGTAAATGTACATCACTTATAGCATCCAAGCTTTGAAGTCGACGACACCAACCGATTCCCATCCACCAGCTGGCGACCGTCCCGACAGCGTCCCCTCTCCCGTCCACTCACTTTGTGCCGTTCCTCTGTGAGAGGGCAATGGCGTACTCTGCCACCGCCGTCTTTCCAGCGGACGTGTGCGCGGCAACAAATACACTCTCGCCACGCTCCATGTGTAGAATGGCCTGTGTAGGGGCAGACAGTGGATGGGTTACATTGGACCGTGCGACTGAACTTTGTAGCCTAGACACTAATTAATTATGTGGACATCATCCATACCTTTCTGCAACCTTTAGCGTAAATGTACATACGCAACCTTATCGCACCATCTTATCATCTCGCATCCTGTCTTATCTTAGCACATCACTTGTTTCTATCGCGTATCATTCTCCGTTCCTGTCATTCGCTACTGATAGGTTTATTTACCCCCGTTCCATCCCTTGGCTACTGACCAGTTTCTGGAAGGTGTCCAGCTCGTAGGGGTAGCGGTGCGCCATGTTGGGCACCTGCCGGTGGAAGTCCTCCACAGGACGGCTGATGTCCACCTCCTCTGCCCACTGAGAGGAGCGCAGCGCGCGGCCCGAGCGGGCGCGGGCGTCCGACGCGGCGGCCGTGGAGAGCACCAGCGCCGGCTCCGGCTGGGAGAGGGAGGGGGAGTTAGAGTGGATACACACCAGAAGCGGGTTCATTAGAAGAACGGTCACGACGCATCGACACTCCCTGAAGAGCCAGCTGACTAAAAACTGAAAGCAGAAAAAAATATCGTGACAACGCCATAAAAGTGGAAGCTGAACACCATACTTTCGATTTATGATCCGGGTTCATCTAAGCAACTCAGCATATAGTTCTAGCAATGTACTCTAACGGTAACTTCCCCAACTTTCCTTCCCCGTACCTCCATGACCCTTTCCCCAACAACACCTGTCCCCTCCTCTCCTCGGCCGGTCACCTTGAGCGCGGCCTCCAGCTCTGCGGCCTGCTGCTCCCCGTCCGCCCGGTCCGCCGCCGCCGCCGCCTCCCGGTCCCACTCTGCCGTCTCTGCCACCGGCTGCTCCCCCTCCGGGCGCTGCCAGACCCAGTCGTAGCCGAGCTCCGCCGGCTCCGGCTCCGGCCCGGAGGAGACCGGAGCGGCGGCCGGGGCGGAGTCGAGCTGGTCGGTCAGCGAGGGCAAAGAGAGGCCCTCAGAGAGACCCGGCGCCGTGGTCAGGTACTCTGCAGGGAACGGAGGGAAACGAGTCAGAGTCGGACTGAAAAGTTACGGTTTAACTATGATGGTTCGTGCGCGGTTGAGCATGCCTCTGAGCCCGTCACTCGCTCTGCTGTAACTGTGTGGGATAGATTATCTGGAAAATACACTTAAGCTTTGGTGTCCCCTGCATTTCCCGACTCCCAAAGACCCACCGTCGGGCAGGAGGGTATCCAGCTCGGATGGCCCTACCTCCCCTCCCCTCCCCTCTCCCCGAGACCCACCGTCGGGCAGGAGGGTATCCAGCTCGGCCACGGCCGGCGGTGGCGGCGGCGCCTCCAGGCTGCCTCCCGGCCAGAACGGGAAGTTGGCCACGTCCCCGCGCACGTCCTGCTCCGGCGGGCCGGGCGCCCGGCGGAACGAGAACGAGTTGTGCGCGGTCCGGCCCAGCTCGGCGGCGTCGATCGGTACCTCGGAGAAGGTCAGCACACGACCTGTGGTCGGGTCACGGTCCACCTGTGGGGTGACGGGTCACAGGTCAGGAAAAAGAGAGGTCAGGGTCATTAGTTAGGGTCATAAGAAAGGGACAGACCACTGCTCTTTCAGAATATCACAGATGACAGGAGCCTTAAAAGCTTAGGAAAAATTGTTCTTTTTTTTGTCTGGGTCTCAAGATGACACAGCAAAGGTCAGCCATTCAGGAAACACTTTGGGCAAGATAAAACCCACATAAGGCCAACGATTGGCTTGACAGCTGGGGAAGACCAGCAGACGATTGACCTTCCAGTGTGTGTATTACCTGCAGCATAGTGGCCACTGGACTGCGCTCGGTGGCCAGCAAGTCTGCATAGTTGACCGCCGGAGCCACATACTCCTGGCAGTACCTGTGAATAGAATATGGCAGGGAGCCAGAGAGGGGCTGTGACATTAGATGCAAAGCAACTGGAGGGTCATATGTTTGTCATGTTCTTTGCATTATAGACCTGATTATAAGCAATTTGTCTTGGTTAAAAATGTATTTTAGTTTGCAAGTACTACAAATTTGTTTTTACTTCATGGAAAGTGGAAACAATCCTACTTATGACAGAAGTATGGCAATATAATAAAACTGGGCAAGAAGCAATAAATCAAAATCTAAACCAGAACCAGATAACTCAAAATGTATTTATATTTGTGCATCGAAAAAATGCTGAAAAAAGCCCCAAGGGCATATATTACCTGAAGTCATGGATAGGAAGGCCATCCGGACTGGTGAGAAACTGTTCCGTCCTCTCCTCCAGTGGCACCACCGAGGGAGGACGAACAGAGCCCATCTGTAACAAATTGAGACCAACAATGTTACAGGTTCAGGTATATACACTGAATAATCATCAGACAAGTGATAAGATGCTAAAAAAGGGTTCAGTCAGAAACTCCAGACTGCAAAATATGGAAAATTCAAGTTGAAATGCCTGCACTGCGACTGCACTCGTTACAAGTCACTGGCAGTTCAGTTGAGTTCCGAGAGCAGATGAAACAAAAAAAATTGTTGTACTGGAAGGGTTGTAAGATGATGAAAATAATACAAATATCAGCATCAAAGGCGGGGTCTTACAATGGAATTAATAAATATAACCGGTTTTGCAACAAAACGTGACTTCGATCGTTATCAAGCAAACGATAAAAACATGGCAAGCATTTGCATGAGCTAAGATAATTTGGCAGCAGTTGAAGATATGACGTAAGTGCGTCGCAATCAAAATCATGAAATTCAAGTCGAATAAACAATTCTGGGTTCCAAAAAATTGTCAAAAAGGATTTCTATATTTTTTTGCACATTAGTAGTCTACTTAAAATTCATTTTAGCGCAGAGAAATACCAAAAAGTAAATAGCTCTCTTCGTGACGTCATCTTGAATACTCCTCGAGTGTGCCATATTTGAAGCTGAATATTTGCCGCAGAAATGACGCAGTAATGACAAATGTGGTGCGATCATAACAGCTGATGAAAGTCAACAGAACGGGGCCATCAGCACTCACGTGGTACCGCCCACTTCCTGTTGTGCTGTGATGTAGCTCGCCTGTCGCAAGATAAGGTCCGATTACCGATACCGTCATAAATTCGTCGTGCTGCTTTGGTACCCGCCCGGCAACAAGAGAAATGTCTAAATTCAAAGTATAGCGACCGAGCGGTGCACATGCCGTTGAAACTGAAACAGTTTCAGGGGACAGGGAATAAAAATGCTTTCGAAGAAACTGGGAATTACTTGTGTGATTGCTACCGTTTCAGCTGTATTCGCGTCATACTTCTTTCAGTATTCCCAAGGTAACTGTACCATAATGTCTTGTTGTTATTGAATAAACATATAATGATTCTGGATATGCTACTTCTGATTTTTTGCTGAATTGATGTTTCCCACCCACTACTGATCTGAAGACTATGCCCTCCAATGTTCCCGCCCTTCACCCCCCCCCCCCCCCCTCCACAGATGACCCCGCTGACCCCCACAACACTGCCCCCGGAGGGCGGCTGGTCGTCGGCGTACTCTCCGGCCGTCGGCGGCGACAGCAGCGCGACGCCATCAGAGACACCTGGTGGCCGCAGCTGGAAGCTGCCGGGGCCCGCGGGGTGTTCGTCGTGGGAGGCTCGGACTGTCCACTTGTCGACCGCTGCCTGCTGGACCGGTACTCTTGCGAGCCGTGGAGACCGCCTCGCAATGGTGGGTGTCGCCTATCAGTGTTGTTTACGAGCTGAATGTTCCACCACCTGCCGTATTATCACAGTTCGTAGATGATGAGTGATGACTTCGTGAATCGTGAAACAGCCGCTTGCATGGGCTCATGCGTCTGCTGGCGCCTGGCGTGTGGGAGCTTCTTGTCTGGTTTCCCCGAGCTGCTCCGTGTGCGTATGTTTGTGATGCTCCATCTAGCTCATCAGTCATCACGCATCTGTCTCTTCCGCAGCGGTGGGCAGTCAGCAGCAGCTCCGTCTGACCCCCGGCCCTGTGCCACGGCCGGCTGCCGTCGGGATCGCCTTCACAGTGCTCCGCGGCGTGGTGGCCCGCGCCGTGACGTCACCGCTGCACTCCGGTGACGTCACTCTGGAGACGGCCGACGGTGAGCCGGCGGCCGCCGCGGCGGTCGGCCGGTCGCCAGTGACGTCAGAGGCGGCCTCCAGTGACGTCAAGACCGCGCTGTCGCCGCTGCTGGTTCTGCCGGCTGGGTTCATGGGCCGGCTGAGAGTGGTGTCTGGGCCCGGTGTGATGGAGTGTCGGCAGACAGAGGTGCCGGAGCCGACCGAGCTGAGGGTGACGGCGCTGATCACAGAGGACGGACGGCACGTGCGGCCAGGACTGGAGCCGCTCTGCTGGCCCGTGGCGCTCGTCTACACCGTGCACGGTACGCCGGCCCGGGGAAGGCTACGAGCGTCACTTCCACTCTGAAACCCATTCAGACAGCGATAGCTTAGTGAGCAGTGACTACTTACGATCAGTGCCCATGTGGCCATGTTTCATCTCTCATGGCTGTAACCTCGAATAGGTCGCCTGCTCGAATTTTGAACACGCCACATTCACTCAATGTCTTAACATTTCAGTATCTCAATATCCCCATGTCAACCCACCGCTAACCCGACTGTACCTATCTGCCCCTCAGATGAACCCTCCGCTGCCGACCCCTCGCCGGCGCCCTCGGATCCCCTCGATGACCCGACGTGTCGCCGGACGGACGGGGACGCCGTGACCCGGTCACTGTCTGAGGAGGCCGCGCGGCACGGCGACCTGCTCCTGGTGCCGGGCCCGGATGTCTATCGAAGGCTGCCAGATAAACTCATCAGCTTCCTCACTTGGTAAGAACACACCGCGGTGGGTGGGGATGAGAGGAACTCCAAGCTCAGGTGAGTGTTGGAAAAGACGACGCGGGCGTTATCAGTTAGTATTATGATTGAACCTATAATCATTACTTGGTGGCGTTTTCAGGGCCGCTGAGACGCCGGCGCAGTGGGTCATCAAATGTGACGACGATGTGCTGCTGGATATACCGCGGATACTGGAGAACGTACCCCCTCACACGGACGAAGGGCTCTGGTGGGGTCAGTTCAGGTCAGTGAGCTGCGCCCATGGTATGCATCGCCGATTTTATAGCAAGGAAATACTCAAGGACATGTCTGACCACAGAGTTACCCCAGGTCATGTCAGGCACAAAATATGACCACACACCCTTTTCCCCGTCTCATTAGACCTCTCCGTACGTCATTAGGTATAGTACGAGTATAGTTGCTGCATCCCTACCCGGTACCCCCTCTCATCACGTACCCCGGTACTCGTCCGTTCAGGTACAACTGGCCGGCGGACCGGTACGGCAAGTGGGCCGAGCTGGAGTACCAGGCCGCCGTGTACCCGCCGTTCGCCTGCGGTACGGCCAGCCTCCTCTCCGCAGATGTGGTCCGGTGGCTGGCGCGGAACCGAGCAGAGCTCACCAGGTCAGCGACGTGGGGAGGGGTGGATGGGGAAATTACAGCGGTGACCGCTGGGGGTGGGCATGTGCAGTGTGCACGCGCCTGGGAAGCCGAGGTATAGGAAAGAGATGAATGAATTATAAGTAAATGCATAGTAAATGCATTATTACGTTTGGCCCGACCCTTGTCACTCCGTGTCTGAAAATAACATTGAAAAATAAAAACAAAATAACTCGAATAAATGCGAAGAGTTGTCTCTGCATATAACCCGTCTGACCTGACGTCCTGCGCCGCACGCATCGGCAGATTCAATTACGGTCGTGCCACTGGGTGTAACCCGACTCCGATCTGACCTGTCTTCCCCCTATGTGCAGGTTCCAGGGCGAGGACGTGTCACTGGGCATCTGGCTGGCCGGTCACCGCGTGCGGCGCCTCTCCGACCCCGGCTGGGCCTGCGGTGACGCAGAGCGGGCCGCCTACAGTCGCGGGCAGCTCGGTCCGGCGCGACTGCGGCGAGTGTGGCGCTGTCTGCGCCGTAACAGCCGACTGGAGCTCTGTGGGGAGGAGGGAGAGGAGCGGATGATAGAGGGGAGAGAGGAGCACGGATGAGGGAGGAAGAAAGCAGCGAGAGAGATGGTCTAGAAGCATGAGGCATCAATCTCCCCATGGCTGTGTTAGGTATGGCATTTTTACTCCACCCATTTTGACGATACGGCTTGCTTTGCGACTTGCGAGTAGTACCAATGTGATATCATATTTAAATAGACCAATGCTAACATTGAAAATGTTTATTTTGGGGGCGGACTTATTATCAAGGGAATTATCATCGGGTATCGCTAATGCCTTGCGCGATAAACGCGCAGAATAAGCCATGTAATACGGGTACACTCTATTCCAAAACAGCAAATCGCAACAATCGTTCACACAATGCAACGCAGCTCACACGTTCAAAAACACCGTATCTATCCCCAGCAAGGTAACGGCATCAAGTGGGTCATAATCACTGGTTTCGGTTCCACTCATTCGGTTACCGTTCTCCACACGAGTTCGATTGCACTAGGGGGTTGGTCGCGGCGCTGGTCACTTGTCCTTGACCCCGGCCGACCGTTTCATGGCCTCCATAACCAGCTTGTTGTGGCTGGGGTCGGACGAGGCCGGGTTCTGGCCGCCCGGTAATTTCTGCCGACAAACACACCGTAAGAAAACGCTCGAAATCAACTACCAAAGCAGCGATGGTTCCGAAACAAAGGCACAGGGCGAGCACGGTAATACGGTAGGTACCAACCGAAATTCGTTGGTATGGTAAGCAGGTACGGGCAAATCAATGAAATCCGTGTCGAGTGTGGCGCTCTTACCTTTCTGATCTCGTCGTCACTAGGTGTGACCACCTGCATCAACATGTAGCCCATGCCGGACCAGAACACCAGGTGGGTCAGACCCTTTATCAGCGCGGCAGACATCGTGGTAAGATCTGTGAAACGGCAGGTAACATACAGTAAAAAAAAATCGCCACTTCGTACCCACGAGCAATATTCGACTTTTAATGGCGCTAGTAATTCTACGATGCTGGTGGAAGTTTACCGGCACACGCGAATAAAGTTTGAGCACTGCGGATGTGTAATTAGAATCGTGCTGTGGTTAGCAAATATGATATTTTTCAATTATTTCGCCGACTGAATAAACACTAATCAATGCGAATCTCAGCGATTTTGGCGTTGCAGCTCCACGGCCCGGCCGCTCTGCTTGGGCGGGGCCCTGTGATTTTGGGGAGCCCCCACTTTAGAGGTCATCAGCAAGCTAGGGACAGCCTGATGATTCTGCATCTAAATTACCGTATCGCATGTAGGTAGCGACACCGGCATACTAGCATCGAACATTTCTTTCCGACTTAGTGCTAAAAACTTTGAATTTAGGGCAGGAAGAAAAGTCCTTAGCATTACGTAAGAGCATGCGCTCATACAACCAGCAGTAACGCACTATGTACATAATCCAGCATCACATAACGATTTCCGACGGAACGTGATGTGGTATGAATAGACTACTGTTAACGCCAGACCCCTTGAGACCCTAATTTTTCGCGATTACTTTTAAATGCGTGAAGGAATTTCAACCAAGCTCAGGACATGGCCGTTTCAAGACAGGCCGAAACTTTTACAATTTAGATATTTTATCGCCATTTCAATATTTCAGGCACTTGTCATTGACTCGTAATGTTAACTGTTTTTCCATCCTGGATAGAGGCTTTCTACGTCATATGACATTAGGCTCCGCCCACGACTGCGGCATTGACCCGTGCCCATCAGCGACCTCTGTACAAACGACACCCCTGCCATCTGTGAAGGACTATGAATTTCGCTGACGCTTCACGTGCTATGAGTCAATTGCAGCAGACGGTCAAGTAAATGTTAGGCTCTTGTTGACTCTTGTATATAGGACCAAGAGGACCATCACTCCTCAACCTACTACTCAGTCATGCTTCGAACAAACGTTAACGATTCCTAACAAATACGATTTTCGATGTAGGGTATCTGTTTGAAATACGAGCGAGCCGTATGATGTGAAGCTCAGGCAATTAACTTATTATTGCGTTGTTCGATAGTTGCATAGCGATGTACAAATCGGCAGCTACTTGGTGACATCCGTCTCCGACATCCCATTATCGCATTATCTGCAACGCCATAGGCTTTAAATACAGGTGAATATTTCCTAACCTTATGTCAGTTATATGCCATCTGCCCGTCATTTGCAGCTTATATAAAAAAAAATATATCAGCGAACATGAGTGGTGGATGCGCATTGAGTGGTGGATGCTCAATGCGCATTGTAGAAGCAATGCGCAATGAGCATTTATGACTCCTTAGTCATCATGTCGCTCTCTGGGCACTGTCAGCCAAGACGCTACGCACAATTCCGCCGGCTTTCGGCACCGCTCGCCCGTCGCCCGTCCCCGCTCCCCGCCACAGCGAGAGTGACCGCGCGCCGGCCCGAAACCGCCGCAGGCCAAGACCACAGAGGCGGGGCTTAGCTGTGACGTCATAACGTATCACAGACTGACTGGTGATAGCCTCTACACACCGGATGAAAATCTTGCTCGAAATTTAACATTACGAGTCAATGACAAGTGCCTGAAATATTGAAATGGCGATAAAATATCTAAATTGTAAAAGTTTCGGCCTGTCTTGAAACGGCCATGTCCTGAGCTTGGTTGAAATTCCTTCTCGCATATAAAAGTAATCGCGAAAAATTAGGGTCTCAAGGGGTCTGGCGTTAACAGTAGATCATCCAGCTTAATCCATACCAATTCGTCACTGGGTGCGTCCCCGCCAGGCCTGGATGTCCCGCAGTTCGATCTGCCTGTACTCCTCGCCCAGTTGGCCACAGAACGTGTAGTAAGCGTCCAACACCGTCGGCCAGTTGTTTCTCAGGTAGAAACGGAACTCTGAAAATGTAGGTAGCATTTGCCATTAATATTCGCATTCATTGCATAACTGAAAATAGCATACCTATGTTTAGGAACAATCTCAAATGCTGAAAACAGCTATCCTGATAAGTGTAACTAGACAGAACACTGAAGCAACTGTCATAAGCCTCTATGAAAGCTTCCTTTTGAAAGAAAAAAATGAACAAAAATAATCAAATAAGAACATGCATTACCTTGGTCTCTGTTGGTTTTTCTGAAAGCCCAATATCCTGCTGCACAGCACCCGACTTCCACAGCAATAATGACTCCAGCCGCCTTCCGCAGTCGTGACATTAACAGACTCACTCCGCTTAACGGTCTTCTCACCCGCATCTTGACATGATGAACTAGTGTCTGTAAATAGCATATGAAGTGTTAAGATGAGATCAAGATTGTGGGTTAGTACTGAGAACTCAAACGCCTCAAACGCCCGCTCGCTGACCAGGGCGGTTCATCGTGTGGCTTCGCATGATGAACCTCCGCCAAGTCTGGCTCAACTCACCAGAGCCAGGCTTGGCGGTCCAACACCATACCAACTCTGGAGTGCTACAGGAAAGACTAGCTAATCGGTAGGTCAAGGTATACAACCATGTTGACCCAAACCCCTGTTCCGATGTGGATGGTGTTCTGCTTAGACCGGCAGAAATCAGGGTTTATATAGCCTTGATCTGGCTGCTGGCATGTCAGAGTTGCCAGGGCAAAACAGACTTGAAACTGCATCAAAACAGACCTTTGAACTGGAATGGCTGTTATGCAGCTTGAGCTGAGACCTAGCACAATTCAAATTCTGCCGTGAAAACACAAAAACGATTACGCTCGGAGGCTCGAGTCTCGAGTGACCCCCACCCCGGCCTGCCGCCTGGCGCAATGACCTCTGATTCTGAATGTCTCTAGCAAGGGCTCTAGCCTGCCCTTCTTCCTATCTGCCATGGCTTGTAGTTTTATGAATAAGACACGAATTATGTAAAAATACACGCTATCAACTCGCACGTCCTAGGTTTACATTTGGGGTTTACATCACGTTTACATAATCGTGACATACCCCGCGTTCGATGTCTCTCGGACGACGAAGATTTTACGTCATCCGGCCAACCACATTCAAGGTCAGCGGGGGCTCGGCTACGGTTGTGGAACGTGATTGGCCGGACGGCGTAGAATCTTCGCCGTCCGAGAGACATCGAACGCGGGGATAATCTATCAAGGATCTCGAAACAGATACGCCATAATTGACGCTTTTTTGCACAGAAGGAAACTGGAAACGCGGCTACTGAAGCAAAGTATGACGTATAAAGTTCTTGACTGAGACAATATGTTTGAAATTAAGGATACAATATGATAATTATAATATTTTTATTCAAAATTTATTTATTTTTATTACCAAAATAAAAGATTTTAACAGAAAATTGAACTAAAAAGCAAATCAATGAAAAATTACGTCATCAGCTTTAATGGCTTCATCAGAGAAAAGGGGACCTCAAAAGTCAATCCTTGCTGGCTTTGTAATCGTATTTGTTTTATGGGTTTAGTCGGTTTAGTTTGTTTGTAATTTTTGTCTGTACGTTGTGATGTCTTGTTAGAGATAGGACAGATCCAAAATTTGCTTCTTTTGACCGCAGAAAAGCCTGCGGGTTGTTTATAAGTATATTGGTTATACCTACCGAAAACGTGTATGCGATTGCGGTCTCAAAAGCGACGTCTCAAGCTTAAACTTAAGCTTTAAATTTTGTGATATTCATTATGAGCAAGGCTATTATGAGGAGCATGTTGTAATTCAAAGCTCTGTAACTTTTGGGATATGGTATGGTGGGCCCAGCCTAGATTTTGTGCGCCTTGTTATCAGAACATTATCTATATCCATTGACCAAGTTTGGTGAGGCCCAACCTATATCAGTAGGCGGAACTATGGTCATGAGTACCCAAATATAGGAACGTTCCCATTTTTGGGAACGGAGTTCCCAAATATGGGAACGGGCGTTCCCATTTATGAGAACGGAAGGCAATTTTTCGGCCGTTCGCCCACTAAAACTCAAAAGTGCATCACGTCTCAAAAAAGTGCACGCTGATTTAAGTATCTACTAAATCTCCATAAAGTTATCTTTAATCTGACCGTGGAACAAGGAAATTGACCGTGGAATGATATTTTTAATGATTTTTTAAAAATGACAGAATGGTGGAAATATGGGTTATATGACATTTAACATGCAATTTTAAGGAAAATGAAGCATTTTTTACATTTTGAGGTCAAGTATAATAATTTTCGCCTGGTTATGAAGTTTCATTCTAGCGACACCAGATGCTGACATATGCAAGCGAACACGCGGACAGTCCCGAGGTAATATTGTTGACTTTTGGTGTCGGGGCGATCGACCGCGTGGAACGTCAGTGATTTTACCGAACTACTGTTGTAAACTCAGTTTCAGTGGTTTAAAATCATTCAGTTGTATTTTATCAGCCCTGAAAGACATATTTTATTTGGATGCTAGCTGTTTAGCGTTGTTTTATAAGCAGCGTCATGAGCGTGGTTTTTGTCTTCGGCGTTTCTAAGCATGATCGTTTGGGGGGAATTTCTCTGATATAGGTCGCTCTGTGTGGCTTATTTATAATTTTTATGCTGATTTCGATCATTCCTCGTGCCCATCCTACCAGGCCTTTTGCCACTTACACTCATTAAGAAAGGAAAAAACTAGATTTTCATTGGGACTAGGTGTTTTGAGGGTGTAACATATTCAGCGTTCCCATTTTTGGATACTTCTTGTGCTCGTCAACTCTCGGTGATTAGCAGACAGGTGCTTGACATGTCTCCACCCTCGGCGCGGACGGTGGATATAGGTATGGAAGACCTTGTTGAACATCGCTGAGCGTTGTGGATTACGTAATCCTGCAGAGGGGGCGTGCCCGCTGCGAGATCGACGGGAATAAAAGCGCAGAAGACCGGGCGAAACATGCAACGGTCTTGCCGGAAAGGTCATCTGATGATTGTTGCGTTAACAATAATTTGCGGCGTTGGACGTGATGCTTGTTAATGAAAAGAGCCCCTGAAAGGCGTCGGTGAAATCGTTCCCAATTTTGGGTACGCCGTTCCCATAATAAGGAACGCTTGCAGCGCCAGTGTACGAGAGCGTTCCCAAATTTGGGCTCGCGGCCCGGGTGATGGACTGCTTTAGAAATAGGGGAACGATTTGAAACTACGATGGGCCTTACAATATCAAACTCTTTCCCAACAATATTGAGACAACTATCAGGCGGTTCACGATCGTTTTATATTTTTTGGACGTCATTTAACGGTTCTTTTTCTTGTTTTAAATAATGCCTACATGGCGTTCCCATATTTGGGTTTATCGTTCCCAAACATGGGAACGAAAATGCGTTCCCGAAAATGGGTACGCTTGACCATAGTTCCGCCTACTGATATACCAAGTCTAATTGGAGGGGTTTACCAATTGCCAGGCTGTGAATCTGATTGTAGATTAGGATTCACTTAAATCTAACTTGATGACAGTGGTTTTACTCCGATCTACCCATTTTCTGTCAATTTAGAGGAGTTTGCATCACCTGTTTTTACGGACGACGGTGAAAACAGGGCGCCTGGGGCGATTTGATCAAGGTTCGTGAAATTTACACGTGACGTTTGGCTTATAGAAGGCCCATGGAGGGGGAGAAGCTCCAAATGTCACGTGACTAATATGCCCTCCGGCGCCCTGTTTTCACCGGCGTCCGTTTTTACCCTTGCACTTTGAACTTTGAAGTGGCAGGAACTTTGAACAAAGACCAATGTTCTGTATTTTTTTATGAGGCTCAGGCAGTTTTTAAGTTTTTCTTTTTTTCCAAATCTATGGCGTGTGGGGCATGGGCAATGGACACTGCAACTTGAACTGTCTAGTGTCTGTGTTGATCATGATTAATCTGGTAATGCTCTTTTTCAGGCTGATTGTTCTCTTCAAGTCTGAACTCTTGAACACAAGAGCTTAACATGGATACACTTTTGGAAATGGGATTTCCAAAAAATAGGGCGTAAGAAAATCTAGCCTCTATCTTGTACTGCATACCTACCGTACCGGCTACCTATTGTAAAAGCATGCTATGATTTTACTTGCATGTAATGCAGAAAGCCTTGGTTGCATTCATATTCTGTGTGAAGAAATGAGAGTGACTGTTCACTATACAGTCATAAAATGTTTCTCCATAATCACTCCTGCTGGAAGAAATAAAGTGTTTTGGATAGTGAAAATTATAACAGTATTATTTGTTTGTTTCAGAGAGAAAGCTCTTGCTCTGACAGGAAATAAAGGAGCTGAAGCAGCAATGGAGTGGTAGGTTTTCTGTTATGCTCACCATTGCATACACCAAACATTTCTTGGGGCTGCCACCAAACATTTCTTCATTCCTCGCCAGCCAGATCCACCAGCATAACCATCTGCTAAAGGCTATGCTGCACATTCCTACATTTGCATTAGGATGCTTCTGATAGTGTTAACAAAAAGCACTGTCTTGAGTCCCTAAGCTGCCCAAAATTTTGCCTGAAACATTCTTGTGTGATTCGTGGCTGAAAAGCTGCCCTCCTTTTGGCCCAGTATGGGGGGGGGGGGGCTCTGTGCTGCACACAGGTTGGCATGGGAAGAGCCTAGCCTAGTATGAGCCAGCATTGATCTGGCACTCCCCATTGGCAGGGGCTGCATTACACGCTAGATTAAGTCGGAAAATGGGATGGATTACGATGCTGCTCGACCAAATAGAGTGCTCATATGCTGCATTGGTGCACACTGCACAATGTACATGCAGTGGATATGTGCGTCAAATATGTGGATAGTGCCTCAGCTAGAATCTGAAGCCGATTTTGTTTGTGCTGATTGGCTGCCAGTTATGTTTCTGCGTCCCAGTAAAGTACGGGACAGCGGTGATCCAGCCATTAGTCTATCTATATGATCTGTAGATTGAGCTGATACAAGCCTCGTATTTCATAGTCATGTCCGTTTTTTTTTATAAACTTAGCCCGAACCTTTTGAATGGAAGGATTCACAAGGACAGAGCCACCGCTAAGCGAAGCTTGTTTCGTTGACCCTGCCCTCTACCATCCGATCGCGCAATTCCGGTGTGAGATCCGCGCGCGTCACTCACCGAGCAAAGACTGGCCGCCACCGGGCGGCGCCCCGCGACCTCCGAGGCGCAGGTCACGTGATGGCGGCCGCCATAGGCGGAGGCAGGCTCTCGAGCCTGGAAGGCTGGAGCTCGCCTCTCACACCTTCCCCTCCTCGTAGATTTTCCTCTTCCCGTCCTCTCCCCCCCCCCCCCCCCCAGGAGCCGCCGGTCTTACTGCGTCCACTGGCCCTCCGGCCATCTGGACGCCGGCTTGCGTTGCCGGCTGTCCCGACGGGGAGGTGGGACACCAGATGCTGCCTCGGCTTCCTCGTCCGATTCGTCCGACGCTGACGACGATAGCTCCGTCCTCTCCTCGTCCAGTGACGGGGAGGAGTCGCTTGACTCGTCTGATGGCTTGCGCTGTCCATCTTCTCGCTCTTCCCCGGCTGGTGCACTGCCTGCCGGCGGCGGAGCCCCCAAACACTCCCCTCTGTCCTCGAACGGCTTCAATCGGTCATGATGCCGAACATATCGCCGGTGCCCGGTTCTATGGCTGGAGTCCAAAGTTGACCGTGCGTACATAACTGCGCACGGCCGGTCCCTCACTGACTTCGCCTGGCTACGGCCTGCCACCAACCGCAACCATACCTGTCAAAATCGACAGCTTTCGACATTTGCCAGGGAGGGATTCACATGTACAACCATTTAAATTCGCTGATCATGTCAGATGTTTGGTGATCTATTCGCCTGCTGCTCTCTACTCGTCTCGTGCACCAAAATTCGTTGAAACTCTAACCTGAGTTCGCTGATCGCGTCGGTCAGCAGGTGATGTGTTTTTCTGCCTCTGTCTACTCGTGCACTGAGATTTGTTTAGCGTGTGTCGTGTCTCAGCTGTGTTTGTGTTGTGGCAGGCTGCTGCAGCACTCAGAGGACCCGGACATTGACGACCCGCTGCCGGAGGGGGCGGCCGAGGCCGCCGCCGGAGAGGGAGCAGCCGAGGCCGCCGCCGGGGAGGGACAACAGCCGCAGTGAGTGGCTGTGTACCCCGCTGTCCATTACAGCTCCACGTCTAGTAAAAGCTGTGGTGCTCAAGGCACCGTTTATTGATTGTTATTGAATGTTTTATGTGGTTTACTGCTGTAAGTAAAACCACTTTCGTCTGGCCTTATCACAATGATTCGTGATATTTCCATAATTGTACAGTGGACGTCAGCGTTTGCGCAACATAATCTTTCTAGTGCATGCTCTGGCTTTCGGCTTCATATATCCGAGACATTCGAATTAAATTTTGATGGACCTAGTCCACAACTGTTTCAGCAAGATAGTCGGCGAAAAACAACTCCCAAACGATCTGCCATGCATATCGCCCGCTCTTTTTTCAGAAGGGTGCTATCTGAAGAAGAAAAGGCTGCCAAGGCGAAAGAATTAGAAGAGAAGATCAAGCAAAGGAGGAAAGAGCGAGAGGAAAAGGAAAAGAAAGAAGCAATAGAGAAAGAAAAGAGGAGAATGGAATCAGGAAAGCAAATCGTCGATGCGAAGAGACGGTACGAAATTGAAATGCAGCTCTAAAGAATAATTTAAAATGATTAAAGGCAGCTGGATATGCTGTAAATATTATAACCCTCAAAATGCTCACCTAAAATCCTGCCATTTCTTTTTTCATAGTGCGTTTACTGATTTATTGCTTTGATTTGTTGTAAGTAGGTACTTATTGTATTTTCTCTGTTAATCGTCAAATGAGTATTTACGAATTTTGCAGAATGGAAGAGCTTGAGATGAAGAAGATCGCCGAGGAACGGCGGCGAGAAAAGATGGAGGACCGACTGGCCAGAGAGCGCGTCAAAAAACAAATCGAGGCCGACAAACTCGTAAGTCGCGTCATTTTTTCCGATCACCTATATAGGCTAAATGAGCAGGAAAATAATAAGTACTTTTCATGCCAAACGGATTCCGTGCTCTCCCTCATGTGATTGTGATATAGGCGTAATACGGATCCTGATAAATGGAGTTAAACCTATGCTGCCCAGTGTCGTGGTTAGGACGTGCCATCTTCACTGTGGGCTTTGCCGTCACATTCGTCACATTCATCTTGATAAAAGTTTTCTATCTCAGATGAATATGTGTCCCTTACAGTCCGAATCGTGTGAAAAGTGACACGGTTCCGTTATCTCACCGTTTCACTCTGTCGTTTCGCTAGGCCCGGCGGCAGAAGTTTAACATGGACGGCGCCGCACCCGCCGCCTCTGCTGCTGCGGCGCCCGCCGCCGCCCCTGCGACCCAGCCGGCCGAGGCCGCCCCCAAGAAGGAGTACACCATGACCCGGCTACAGGTGAGGTCAACTCATAGACTTCGACATCGCAGGGCGGTTTAGGAATGCAATCGTAATATTCCTCTCCCTTGATATTTGTGTCACAATGGTCAGCTCTTTTCGCGCTCTAAACACTCTTCCTTGCATATTTGTCTCACCGACAGGCCAGGGCTCACTTGCCGCTCTAACCTCCCTCTCGCAGATTCATCCCACACTCCACAGACGGGTTGATTCTCTGCCGTTCTAACAGCCCTCTCACAGATTATAATATTACAGACGATTCTATTCTTTCTCACCCAATGTAACCTCCTTCTGTCCCTCTCTCAGATTTGTTTGACGAATACGGGACGGGTCGATCCTCACCCGTTCTTACCTCCCTCTCTCAGACCCGTCTCACAGACGGTTTGATTCTCACCCGCTCTAACCTCGCCCTCAGATCCGCCTCACGGACGGCGCGGCGCTCACCTCTCAGTTCGCTGCCAAGGAGGCGCTGGCGGCAGTCCGACTCTACGTCGAGATGAACCGCACGGACGGCCAGGGCGCCTTCACGCTCGGCACCGCCTTCCCGCGGCGCGTGTTCACCGCGGAGGACTACGAGCGGCCGCTCGACTCGCTCGGTGAGATGGAGGGGGTGCTCGGAGAGTTCCGGATTCGGGAAGATCCTCTTGGGGATGTATGGCGCCGTAGATCGCGATGGCGCAGGTCGGGATGGGCGTTCCCTTTGAAATATGCAGCAGTGTTGTAGTAGCTAAATAAAGGGGATGTCGATTTGGCTCAGTGTTAAAGGTTTGACAGTTTCTTCTGAGGGTTTTGACGTGCATGTTCTTTGGAGTGAGCTATAAGGTGGTGTCAGGCTACTTAATTGAATAGATGAATGGGGGAGACATAATAGTTGAATAACGCTAATTGATATGATGACTTAACAGCCTCTCATACGCAAGTGCAGTTTCAGGATTGCGTAATTTTTGAATGGTTGGTTTACTTAGCTAGGTTTTAAACCATACCTAACTCACCAATTATTCAATCGCCGTATGTTGATGTTGTCATACGCTTAAGTGCCCCGCGCGTCTGTCGTGCTCTCTTACCCCTGTGACCCGTTCTCTCTTCTCCCGCAGGTCTGGTACCGTCTGCTGTACTTATCGTCTCCAAGCCCACGTGATCTCCGAGCCTGCTCAGACTGTAACCATGCCAAGTGATCCTTCAGTGTGGAGTTCTCGTCAGCCGAGATTCCAGGGCAGCCCCGCCCGTGTGAGGTCCCACTAATTCAGGAGGTTTTTTGAAGTTCAGAAGGGGGAGGGTGGCCAGGAAGTGCGGGTCTCAGTGGACTGGACCGGCGCGGCGTTCACGGTGGTGTGTTTGGTTGTCGGCTATTCCCAGTCCCGTCTTGTTCAAGTGTTTGAAGAATGATAGCCAAGATTCTTATCTTTAAGCTTGTGAATATTATCTTGCAGGGGAATTAACATGTGTTGCAGTTAGGCAGGGCTACATTTCGTTTGATACTTATCCGTATCTCTCTCAGAAGGGGCTCCCATATTAGCGTGCCTTTTGTGATGCATCATCACATAATCAATATTTCCTTTCCAGTCATGCAAATACTTTTGCAACATTTATTTACACAACGTTCGCAAAATAAAGCTGCGATGAAGCTGTTGGTCCCAGTTTGGCAGGAACGCGTCAACACAAGCGCAACAACAAGACGTCCACCTAAAAACGAGTATTATTTCCCTGTTCTTTTCTGACCACTCTGCCGTGGGGCAAGCGTACTTTCTTGCCAATGCATCCACCTTGCCGCCCTGCCTTCCTTACCGTATGTATCTGTCACCAGGCCCTCGTGACCTCGCGGCTCTCCAGCATGTCACTCCTCGTCCCCCGCACATTACAGTGCCTCACAAGTCACCTCATGACACCAGTCACCTGGGTCTCTCGCCATTCCACTGCCGTTCGATGTCATCCTGCTGCCCTTGGCCGTCCCACTGCTCGGGGTGATCCCGCTGCCCTTGGCCGTCCTACTGCGCTCCAGAGCCTGCCACCGAGTCGATGAAGCTGGCCAGGGTGACGTCCTTGCCGCTGAGGCCACCGCAGTCGTGGGTGGAGAGTGTGATGTCCACACGGTTGTAGACGTTGAACCACTCCGGATGGTGGTCCATCTTCTCCGCCTTCAGGGCCACGCGACTCATGAAGCCCCACGCCTGGAAAGGGAGCGGTGCTGGGTTTATGTGAGGGTGTGGGGATGGGGGAGAGGGCGACGGTTGCATGATGAATTGTTAGCAAACATTTGCTAGATTTTGTAATCGAATCAGTATGCAGCCGTCGTGGAGATGAATGACTCAACTCGTTCGATTTGATATGCCTTGGGGCTAAGGTTCGACTCATTTTCAAAAATGGTCGGTGACTTCACGTCGCTATTTTATGTGGAGCTATCATTGATGGCTATTCGGTCTTTCGGAAAGAAAATCTCTGCTCTGCGCTCGTCACCCTTCCACGCCTATTATTTCGTGACTTTATCAGTGACATCAATACTCGCATATTTTATCACCCGAAGCACCGATAAAAACCTGTCCTCACCTGGTTGAAGTCCTTGAACTGGAACTTTTTCTCGATGGCGTCCCGTCCGTCTGTCTTGCTCCAGCCGGCCTTCAGCAGCGGCTCCAGCTTTTCCGTGCGCTCGTCGTCGCTCAGCTTCATCCTCTTGGCGTCAGGGCCCTGGAGGTCAGGCGAGGACCGGTCACGGGGGCGTGGCACGACACAGGGGACTAGGAGAGCCTCTGTGGCCAGCCACACCGGACGAGACACTGAAAGGGGAGTGAAGTGTGACTTTCACTGGGTCTTGAGGGAGGCTGTTTGGCTGATATGATCAGGTTTGGGCAGGAGTTCATGCATGGTGTGGCATGCAGCTGATTTGTTATTCAATGTTAGCCTGGCATTGGTTAGACAGACAATGCGCTATCTGGTTGTTGTGTTAGTCATCCACGTCTACCTATTCGTAAGGTTCGTTTCTCGAGCGATGCAGTTAGTTTGATAACCCCGTTTCATTATTAGCAAAGGTGAAGTTTTAGGTTTGAGAAGACTGCTGTTTAAATTTGTATATCGCGCTGGTTCCATTGCGGATCCATCATCTACACAAGCTCATGTCCAAGTATGCATCTTGATCTCGCATTAGTGCAGGGCGAGTGCAGCTCACTGAAAATGTCTTTAATCAATCGACAAACCAAGCACTCGGTACCGGGCACTCACCGTCGTTTTGAGCGTTCTACAGCCAGGCCACGGTAAACCGGCTGAACTGTTTACGACGTTTGTCAACAAACGAGGCCAACCGGGCTTAGGCCCGGTAGTAGCTTGTAACCGTACTAGTCCGCGGACCAGCATGGTCCCGTCTTATCTACAACAGAAAATAATGACAGATTGTGAGTGTGTATATCAATTATCCAAATCAATTTTCTGATATCCGATGTTCTATGCATTACCAGTGCGTTTCTTTCCTTACTGCGATCCCAACCTGTCGCCTCCGGCCTTATTTTTTCCCGGTACGCAGTGTGCAAGACGCCGGGTACAGTGAGCAACCACGTGCACGCTGCACAGTGCTCAATCAAGGCGGCGAGCAACAGATAATAGTCCACGTGTGCTCCACATGCTCCTCACAGGCAAAACACTCAACAGCCAACACCGATGAACATGAATCCAATCCAGTGCGATTTACCAACACCGAGAAGCAACTGACAACCACCAACCACCTTGCACTAAGTAAGCAACCGCTTGTCAGTGAGTCTCTCCTATCACTCAACACTCACCCAGGCAGCCGAGATCAAAACACAGCCCAACACGGTCCCACACCTTCCACCCGGCCCGGTCCGGCTGGTCCGCTGGCACCGAGCCAAGTTGGCCGTCGGCAGGGGCCTATCCGGGGATCGATAGAGGTGGGCGGGGCGCCCGGGTCGAGATAGAGGTGGGCACTGGGCAGACAGGACAACTCGGTACCCATGGCCCGCCGCGACCTTGGTAGCAGGCGGGGAGTTGGAGCTGCTGTTTTTATGTGGTTATGAAGCACACGCTACTGACGCTAGTGTCCGAGCGACTGGTGGAGGAAAATGCTTGAATGGCACAAGCATGTTCACCTATCCGTGCTTCTATCCTCAGGATACTGAAATCCTTCTCCTCCAAGCCACAACCCCCTTCCGGGCTGGACAGGCAACTTTATCTCATGCGGGCTGCTCCCTTGGAGCGGCACCGCTGCTCCCGAGGGAGCTGCACCCCGTAGCCGGGTGCAGAGAGTGCTTGGGGGGCTGGTCGGCCTGTCCTATGGACGGGCTCAGCCCCGGCGACTCTCTAAGGTGCCTGCCCAGACCAATGTCTCCCCCTAATTCCTATCATCCTTCCGGCTCTGCAATGGTCTTGTCGACCGAAAGGGCCTAACCCAACAAAACAAACAAACAAACAAGCATGTTTATTTTTGCTCTGACTGGTAACAAGACTAGCAGCTCAAACTGCGCTGTGGTAGAGTACTAGAAATATTCATTTGTTGCCAGAGCTGGGCAAGTGCGTTCCTTTAGTGCGTTCCTGCGTTCTTCCGTACGTACGCACCGCCCTTTTTAGGAACGCAAGAACGCAGGAACGCAAAGTTTTTCAAAGGAACGCAAGTAAGAGGAACGCACCACCCGAAATTTTGAAGCGTTCCTGCGTTCTTGCGGAACCACCCGAAAAATTATATTGCTGCCAATGACCTCTGTGTCAAATGTTTGAATCTCGAGTACGTGTGTTTGCCGGTGCGCCACTTGTCAGTCGAATCGAGGAAGGCTTGCTTAGATTTAGTGGTGATGTTTACTATTCGATTCGGTTTCAGGCATTAAAGATTTTTAGTGGTGATGTTTACTATTCGATTCAGTTTCAGGCATTAAATGTGTAGAGTAAATATTATAACTTTTACTAAGATACATCTTTTAACTAAACTATTGTTTTTAAGCAGGTCGTATTTTTGTTGAAAACCCTACGGATGATATTGGTAAAACGTATTTCAGATATTCGATTCGGAAAAGAGATGTCGAGTTGCTTTTCGGCCCCACGTCGCCATTCTGGGTATTCTGTGATCGATTCGCCCCGTGTTTGGTTGGGCCCGCGCCGCGTGGTTCGGCGGTATTTTTGAGGGAGGAACGCAGGAACGCAGGAACGCTAACGCACCGAACGAAAAAAAAAATGAGGAACGCTATTCCAGGAACGCACTAACCGCGGCCGGAGGAACGCAGGAACGCTAACGCACTACCGAAAATCGAGGAACGCGCCCAGCTCTGTTTGTTGCACATAACAAAGTGGTTACTTTGCTCTCTGATAATGATTGTCTAAGCACGAGGCAAGCGTTCCCAAGATACGAGGAGCCGAGGTTTTAAGTCGGTCCCATCTGATCATGCGTAAGGAGATGAAGCAAGCGTCCTGAAAAGGATAAGGCGAGGCCCGATGGTGACAACGTAATCCTTGGGTGACAACTGAACCTTGGATAGGATAAGAACGCCAATCAGCACGGATTCGAGCCTGCACTACTCGCCGAGTGTTGAACGATGCTTGTGCGAAGCGAGTGTACTCACAGGAGCTCTCTCGGAGCCGGCGGCAGTGACTGCGGGCCGCCTCTGCTGCTGCTGCGGTACCGCCATCAGCAGCGGGAGGAACGACACAGCTCGGCACAGCGGCCTCATCTCGGACCTGACCTGACCCGACCTCCCGTGAGGGGTCTGGCCACTCGACACCGCGCACCCGAGCGGGGCGGACCGCCAGCCGTCGGTACCGGCACGGCGAGTATGTCGGACTTACAGGCCTCAGTCACACCGTTCGATCGATCGCACACCGAGCGACCGCGCGCTGCACCGTATGCGTATCACTGACACTGACGACGTGACACTGGTGCGACACTGACACTCCAGCGACACCGACCAACACTGACACCAACGGGCGACACGGCACGGCTTTTGACGGTACACAAAAACGCCGGTAACGATCGGAACCACTGATATATCGGTCAGATTCGGACCGGTGGACGGCGACGGCGAGCGGCGGCGGCGGCTCCCGGTAGTTCGTATATGCACCCCACACAGACCGCCGGCAGGTACTGGTGTGGGCCAGTTTGACGCAATAGCCCCTGTCCGACCGACCGACCGATCGCCAGTAAACCGTGTGGTGAGTGTGACTGCAGGGTATCCAGAGCGTGAGAGCCCGGGGTAACGCGCTGTGAACTGTGAAAGACCGCTAATGCTGCACGAGTTGGCATGTGTCTCTCACCGGGAGTCAATCACATACCCCACTCGGGTGAAGAGCAGGTAGCCACATACGCCTGCAAGCGAGTGGAAACTTACCATGTGTCAGCCTACGACGCACGTTCCAGATGGGAGAGATAGGACGGCCGTCAATGCACCGTCCCGACTCGTATGGAAAGGACCCGGCGGCCGGCCGGCGCCTGAGATCGGAGGACCGGCCGGCGCCGGCATCACAGCCTCCGGCGAGGCCACGCAGCTGTAGTTCGCCAGTCTGCCGCCAGGTAGCAGCATTGCTAGGATGTTCATTTGTTGCATTTGTTGAAGGTTACATTTCATTTCACTGTACGTTGCCTATATTTGTATGTTCTTTTCATTGATGATATACTGGTATTAGTATTTACAAATGTTTTATTTTGTGTCTTGTTTTCATCCAATCACTGAATTATATATATCATCCAATTTTCCGGTAAAGTGATATTTAAAAGAAAACTTCACTTGGGCAGCACAAATATGGTAGCTAAATTAGAGCGGCAAATTTGAAGTGTTATGCGCCACTTCACGGCGCAAACACAAATACAACACAACAAAACGCAGGAA
Source organism: Amphibalanus amphitrite (assembly GCF_019059575.1). Taxonomy (NCBI): domain Eukaryota; kingdom Metazoa; phylum Arthropoda; class Thecostraca; order Balanomorpha; family Balanidae; genus Amphibalanus; species Amphibalanus amphitrite. The sequence goes on along the minus strand of NW_024882949.1, from coordinate 88,477 downwards.
AAGCTGAGAGTAAAACTGTTTAATTTTAGATTTAAGTAAAAAAAAACTGGTATTAATATTCTCCGTTTCTTCATTGAACACGCCAGACATGTCTTCTGCAGATTTCGTGCGCATTTTGAATGAAGTTGGGTATCCTAAAGCCTCAAAATTCAACCCATCGGACTGGGACTGGATGTTTGAGGTAAGGCGTAACAAGGAAAATGGCTTTTGACCTGTATCCATTTTGATATTATTAGATAAATAAAAGAAGTTGACCTTTTCCTCGACATCAAAAATGTAAAAAGCCGAATAATATATTTTAAAAAAACGGTGAGCTTTCGGCCACTGGCCTTTATCAAACCAACGTGATAACAATGTTAAAAGACGATCCTGTGAATAATCTGTCTGCCATTTTTCAAAAACCGAAGATCGTGATATTTTAGGAAAGGCGCTACTCATAAGGGCAAACTATTTGATAGACCGATTGTCTACATAGTGTCCGGTGTACGTAACATACATAATATACAATTGTACACGTAGCTGTCAAACACACATCGTATGGAAGGTATGTACACTAACGCCGATGTACATCACACACATAACAAAATAATATACACATACACATATTAATCGATTGAGTTGAAAAGGCTACACGCTCACAAGATTGAAGATACACATGATACAGGCGCTTACATGATCGGCCACGACGAAAGATTTGAGTTTATGTGCGGGCGGTTTGCTTTTATAAGTAGGGATTCTGCGATTTTTCTGTCTGGGTGGTCTTTGGAGAGATAAAGGACGCGAACCTGAAGAGGAAGGGATGATTTGTTTAGCGGCGCGCCGGGGTGGTGCTCACGGAAGTGGTCTCCCATCGGGGTCCCTTCGGATGCGCTCAAGGCGTCTCTTAAATGTTCGTTAAATCTTAGTCGAACAGGTCGTTTTGTCTCGCCAATATATGTGCCGTCGTCACCCTTTCCTTCACACAACTTACAATTTAGCCTGTAGACGACGTTCTTCTGTGTACAATCACCTGAAAAATCTGATTTACACATGTTGCATCGTGGGCCTCCAGGGCAGATAGGTTTAGATAGAGATAGGTTTAGATAGAGCAGTGCTAAAGAGAGGGCGAGTACAGATAAGATTTGGACATTGTTGGTTCAAAATGGGTACCCAGAGAAAGTTCTTAGAAGGCTCTTGTGGGAGGTCAAACAGCAAGGGTCCAGATCCAGGATGGGTAAAGTTAGTCGAGACAAGGGCGAAGATGGCTTCTTATGTTTACCGTACATAGATGAAGAACTGCTATGCAAAATTCAAAGTAAAGTTAGGAAATCTGGCTTAGCTGTCAGGATAGCATGGAGGAACCCCCAAAAGCTACGGAACAAACTGGTTAGATCATCTCTATCTAAACCTATCTGCCCTGGAGGCCCACGATGCAACATGTGTAAATCAGATTTTTCAGGTGATTGTACACAGAAGAACGTCGTCTACAGGCTAAATTGTAAGTTGTGTGAAGGAAAGGGTGACGACGGCACATATATTGGCGAGACAAAACGACCTGTTCGACTAAGATTTAACGAACATTTAAGAGACGCCTTGAGCGCATCCGAAGGGACCCCGATGGGAGACCACTTCCGTGAGCACCACCCCGGCGCGCCGCTAAACAAATCATCCATTCCTCTTCAGGTTCGCGTCCTTTATCGCTCCAAAGACCACCCGGACAGAAAAATCGCAGAATCCCTACTTATAAAAGCAAACCGCCCGCACATAAACTCAAATCTTTCGTCGTGGCCGATCATGTAAGCGCCTGTATCATGTGTATCTTCAATCTTGTGAGCGTGTAGCCTTTTCAACTCAATCCATTAATATGTGTATGTGTATATTATTTTGTTATGTGTGTGATGTACATCGGCGTTAGTGTACATACCTTCCATACGATGTGTGTTTGACAGCTACGTGTACAATTGTATATTATGTATGTTACGTACACCGGACACTATGTAGACAATCGGTCTATCAAATAGTTTGCCCTTATGAGTAGCGCCTTTCCTAAAATATCATGATCTTCGGTTTTTGAAAAATGGCAGACAGATTATTCACAGGATCGTCTTTTAACATTGTTATCACGTTGGTTTGATAAAGGCCAGTGGCCGAAAGCTCACCGTTTTTTTTTTTAAATATATTATTCGGCTTTTTACATTTTTGATGTCGAGGAAAAGGTCAACTTCTTTTATTTATCTAATTATATTCAATATGTTCCTCGCTCGAGCACTTAGTAATATTACCATTTTGATATTCTTTAAAATGTTTAATTTGTACTTTTATACCCTTAGTACGTGCAATGTATTGATCTAGGCTTGGAAACATACTGATGCAGGCCATGCTGGGCTCGTCCAGCGTAACAGTAATGGTAGGATTGAGCTGAAAATTGTGGCGCACCTCCACCATAACTTCAGTCTTCACTGCTCAAAATATGGCACATGACCCTGACAAAAATTTGGTGCAATAGCATCCACAAGGCCAGCTGAAAGGCCCAGCCTAGTTATAACACTCATCACAAATATGAGTATACAGAATGTAGTGCCTCAGCATAACATGATACATCCAACCTACATACATTGAAGAATCAACATGAGGTAAGTTCAAGGTTAACAATGGCACTGACTGAATTTCTCCTCTTCCCCGCAGCTGGGCGGCGGCGCGGGCGCCTTCCTCCAGTGGCTGTGCCGCTCTGTGTCCGCCAGCAATGTTCTGACAGACGCCGAGCGGACCGCCTACAGCCGGGTGAAGGAGTCGGAGGGTGTCCTCGAGGGCGCGCGGCTGGACGAGGCGCTGGCTGCCCTGGAGGAGGAGGAGACGGACCTGCAGCTGGAGGTACAGCAGCTCACTGCTGACCTGGACTCGCAGCGCGCCCGGCTGGAGAAACTGAGCCGCCTGCGAGACCAGCTCTGCAATGAGAACCTGAGCCTCTCGATGGAGCTGAGTCAGCTGACAGAGAGTCAGACGGCGGCCCGGGCGACGCGCCACCGACTCCGGCAGCGGCTGGCAGCCGACGAGCTGGCGCTGAACGACGGGCGCGCGCGCCTGGCCACCGCCGCGCGCCGGCTGACGGGCCAGCTGACCGAGTCGCGCGGCGCGCTGCTCGGTCAGACGCCGCTGGACGGCGTGGAGGCCACCGAGCAGCGCGTCAGCGAACGGCTGGCCGAGCTGGCCCGGCGCGCCTTCAGCTCGGCCCAGCGCGGCGGCGCCGAGCCCGACTGCAGCCTGCTGGACCTGCGGCCGGCGCGACTGGGCGGCGAGGCGGCGCACCGCCGGCTGGCCGCCCAGCTGACCCGGCTGGAGCGGCTCCTACCGGCGGCCAAACGGGGCGCGCAGGCGGCCGCCGCCGAGACGGCAGGGCTCCGGGACGCCATCCAGCTGGCGGAGCGGCTGTGCTCCGACCCGGCGCAGCGGGCGGCCGTGGCGACGCGCCCGGTGCCGGCCGCCCCCTCCGCCGACCGAGACGCCCAGCTGCGGCAGGCGCTGGCCGCCGCCGCCGAGAAGTACGTGCAGGGTATCCTGGCGCGCGCCTGTGTGGGCGACCACGCGCTGAAGGTGGAGCGGCAGGAGGCGGCTCTGGAGCGGCAGGCCGAGGCGCGCGCCGCCGCCGTGCAGCAGCTGGCGCGACTGGAGTGGCTGCGCCGCGCCGTGGCTGCCGAGAGCGGCACGGTGTCCGCCGCCGGCGACACGCTGGCCGAGGCCGGGCAGCAGGCCGACGAGCGGGCCCGGCAGGTGGAGCACAGGCTGGTGAGTGTTAACGGGTCTCACAGTAGTGTCAAGGAGCTGATGTGACTGGTTACATTGAGGTCGACATTAGCATTTATCGGAGCTCTAATGGTAGCTCAGATCTATTTCGATTTGTATCTATGTTGAAGGTGCGCTATAACTGACACTCGCCTTAGCTACCCATTGTTGCTAGGCATTACAAAAGGTTATTTGTCTTTCTTGGAATGATTATAATGTTTCCATTACGTGTTAGTATTCCCATGATTCCCCTCTAACCAGATTGTTCCTTTTTCCAACAGCGTCTGATGGAGCGCACGGCCCACCAGGCGGCGCAGTCTGCCGACCCGGACGGCCCCGCCGCCGAGCTCCGGTCGGCTCTGGCCCTGCCGGACACCGCCAGCCCCTCCGAGTCCGAGCAGCTGCGCGCCGGGCTGCGCCAGCAGCTGTCCTCCCAGCGGCGCCAGCTGCGCACCGCCGGCCGGCTGCAGGCGGCGCTGGAGCGCAGCACGGTGGCCGCGCGCACCGGCCGGCTCGAGCAGACCGTGTGCGGCGTGCAGCCCGAACTGAAGGCCGTGCTGCGCCAGTGGGAGGAGCGCCGCGGCGCCCGGCCGCCGCAGGACACCCTCTGGATGCTGATGCTGACCGCGCCGGCCCGGCTGGAGACCACCGTGCTGGAAGCGGAGAGGGCGGCCGCCGGCGAGCAGGGCGTCCGGGCCGCCGCCGCCGCCGCCGCAGCCGGGAACTGAGGAGGAGGGAACGCGAACGGTGAGGACGGCGCCCCGTCAGCCGCGACGGCAGAGGGCGCCGCGAGGGGCGGGAGGGCGCAGCGTAGATGTCGCCTTTTGCTTAGTGCTGCTGCTGTGTAGATATTCGTTTTTGGATGATGAGCCCCGAAACTGAGATATGGGTGGGTGAAGATACGACGTTACGTCAGCCCTGGAAGACTGTAATGGATGGCTTGTTTTGACCATGATTTTGCCGTTGAGGGCTTAATCAACAGGGCGCGATGTCGGGGCCCAGGACGTGTTAACTAACACCTATCGCTATGAGTGGTTACTTACGTGTACCGAGGACAAACTGTTTTCTGACTGAGATCGTTTGTGAGTGGTTCCGAGAGCTGTGCGTAGCTGCTCGTGTTGCATGGCTTGCTTATGTTTCTCTGTATGCTAGAACGATTCTTGCTTACGCTGCCTTTCTTTTGCTATAGAAGCGTTTATGTTAAATGTTTCTTCTGAGCATCCCTAAGGGGGCTCGTGATGGATTCGAGTTAAACCCCCGCACATTATAATCAAGTAATAAACCAAGAGCTGAAGCTGTTTCTGTGCAAATATTTTAAGAATGCCTTTTTATTACACCATGCTTGGTCATCTATTTTCTGTGTAAATTTCACTCTTTTTTAATTTTAGCGTGTATTTGCAACATGTAACTTTCATATCGACACATCATATACGCGACATTGGACACTTCGGACGAGACCCAACACTGTTTTTGCAAAGAGCGGCATTCGACCATGCCGCGCGGGGCGAAACGCACGTGAAAACGCACGTTAACTTTCGTTAAATCGATTTAGACGTGTCATGGAAGCGTAGTGATTTTGGGTAAAAATGGGGATGATATTGTATGAATGATTACATAGTGTAGGTGCAATAAAAGGGGCTTGCATCCGGGTCCTGGACCTTCCTAGTTGATCACGAGTCATGAGTCATGATACGGTCCGATATGAACTGACTTCTGACCTACGGGCGTTCTCTCCGTAAGGGTGGACGGACGGACGGTCTCCCATCGGGGGTCACGTGCAGCGCTGCCCGGCGAGTCGCAGTCCTGGTGCGCCGTCAAAACGTTACGAAACGAGTGTGGATTTACAGCATATTGTCAGGCTTATGGAGTGAAATGCCTTGAACAATTGTTCAAAATACGTGAAGGAAGAAGTGCACGTCACATTACAAAACGGACAGGTAATACGTTTAGGAGACTGCATTTTCTCATTGGCACCTAACACCGTTGTGAACGATGTGAGAGGCACGATGGGAATTTAGATTGTCGCGACATAAATCGCGTTTGCTTATATTCAACCCTCGATGACTATGACAAGTGTATGTTTAGATAGTCAAACAGTTACTCAGGATCATTTACTGTTTCCTTTCTTTATTGTCAACAGATCTTCACCATCGTCTTTCTACGTCTCATTCGCACAGTTTGACTTTACTAAAGAATATTACATTTTGATACCGTCTATCCCGAGCAATATAGAAATGTCTGAATACGGCAGATAACCTGCGTTTCGCGTATTGCTGCGCAGTGTGCAGTGCAGTGCGCTCATAACTTCGGCTTAATGTGACGTTGATATATGACTATCGGTGCAATATCCTGCGCGGTGTGCATACAATTTCATTCCTGTCCAGGATCTAATCTCCCCGGATGTTGTCACACCATCCCACTCCTGTACCAAGTGCCGCCGTGCATCGCTCCTAACAATATGGCCACGCCGCTGTTCTACCGTTCCAACATTACCGCGCTGAACTGGAGTCCGTACTGCTCTCGACCCGTTCGCGGCGCGCCGGATGCAAATGCGGCGCTGTATGGCCGGCGGGCGGGCTGCGTGGTCGTCGGTGGCTCTGGTGACCCACATGGTGGCCAGATGGAGCCCCGCGATGTGGGTCACCAGCTCCGGGAGGTGGCCGGCGCCCGCGCGCGCGCCTCCGAATTCCGGAGAAAGTGAGTGGGTCGGCGCGGCGCGGCGGCGCTGGGTCACTGGCCTCCGCCGGGTGTGGAGCGGCTCCGGTGACCTCCTCTGAGAGAGCACGGGACGCCGAGACGGAGACGGAAACGGAGACGGAGCCGATCGAGGGCAGGACCGTGTGACCTCTCTGCGGCTCTCCCCGGCCAGCTGCTCCGGGACAGACGGGATCGGTCCAGTTCACCAGGTCGGGAGAGCCGCAGAGTGGGTCACCGATTCCGATAGTAATGACGGCGGCTGGTGGGTGGGTGTGATGAGAGGAGACGATCGCCCGTCTCGGCGATCGTAACGGGACGGATGGGAAGGAGTGTGTCGGGACTCTGATCTCTGCTCTGTAGGGGATGGCAGTGATCGAACCAGGGATGGCTACAGCCTGATGTGTCGATGCCAGGCCTAGTTTTGGTGTCTTTCACTGCAGTGATGCCTGAGTTATGACTGAGACGTCCAGCGGTTCTGCATAAATTACACCGCAACTACCGATGATCCCACTCGTTGGCTGAAATAATTGTAACAAGTCCACCATCATCACTAGCGTTTACTCGGGAATTACGTCCGCGCTGTCGTGGAACAAATGGAAGTTTTGCACGATTGAAGACGTTGAACAGCAAACTGATGGTTTCACAATGGTAATTCACACGGGTTGGTGATAACAACTGACCGTTTGCTGAACGTGGGGTGGCCTAGAGTGCTCACTTGCAAAGGCTTCCTCATTCTTGTGAAAGGCACTGCAGCCTGATGCGGTCGACTGATTTCAGAAACACTGACAAAGTCGATAATTTATTGAAAAACGAGTCAGCTGCTGGAATGATGCACACTGAACTGGATCATATAGCTGATTGTTCCCTGCTGAATTGACCACATAGTGATCCTAGATGCGTACATTTTATTTATAGTACACCGGCTTCACTCAAACTTCGCGTAACTTGCTTCATTGGTCCCAGGCAATGCCGTCTAATACGAGTTTCGACACACACGGGACAGCGCATCGTTCATGGCAGTTTGCTGAGTAGAAAATCAGATAAAATGGATCAAGCGACCGCTCTCGTAACTGCATGATATCGGTCGCCTCAATAACACATGTCCTTACAATTCTTGCAGGAAAAATAACTCACAATACCTATGTACATTACAGGCACCCTGTCACATACGCATACAAACTGGAACAAAGCATGCACTCAAAAACACCCGTCTACCTATAAATACAGTCATTCGTAACTTCTGCTCTCTCCAATCGCGAGCCGGTAGCACCAAAAGCAGGCGTGCAGCTAGGACAACAAAACAAACAGAACCCGTCGTTCGACGGAAAGTTCGCACGTTCAACGTCTCTTTCGCCAGCTTTAAAACTGTGCCCCGTCACTAAAACACTGGCCACGCCGGGCGGACGTGCCTCCCGGTCGGTCGTTCTCACATCAGATGAACCGGGGCGGCGCCGCGCCCGTGCGGAACGGCCCGTCGTGTTCATTAAATTAGGGCGACCATCACTCACGCTGCCTCCGGTCTCACGCGTGCGCTTCCGTGTTCGGAAGCATCACGCGCCTTCTCGCTCCGCCGTGTGTGTATCACAGTTCGCGCGCGTGCTGTCATGCCTCGCTCGCTCGGCGGACGCTCACGGCAGTGGCACGCGCGTGGCCACCAGTTTGGGCGGCGCGGTGGGCGCCTGGACGAGAACAGGCTCCGGTAGCCGGCCGCGCAGGCTGTCCAGGGTGCTCACGTACTCGAACGGCTGCGACACCTCGGCGCTGTCGTGCGCGTCCTTCTCCTGGCGTTTGGCGTAGAACACGGGGCGCACGGTGGTCTGTCGGACGTCGGAGCGTCGCGCCGCCACAGGGAACCGCGGCCGGTCGGCGGCGGGCAGACCGGCGAACAGTCCGGCCAGAGCCGGCACGTTACGGAACGCGGCCGGCGGCCGCAGCGGCTCGCCGTCGGCGTCCGTCACCGCCACTGTCTCGGAGGCGCTGGCCGCCAGAGGATCGTTGTCGGGCGGCGGCGCGAAGCCGTACGGGTCAGCGGCGGGCTGAGGGCGCCGCTCTGCCGACCCGCCGCCGAACAGGCCGCTCAGCAGGCTGACCGGAGAGGGCGGCGACGGTCGCGGCGGCTCGGGCTCCCGCGGACGGCTGAACAGACTCGACAGGAGACCTGTCATCCAGGAGGAGGCGCCGGCCGGCCGTGGTGGCCGTGGGGGCGGCGCGGGCCGCTCCTCGACGATATCGGCCTCTTGAGCGTGCACTGCCGGCGGCGGCACCGGCTCGTCGCCCTCCCGGTAGGTCACGTGGTCGGCGCGACGGGCCGGCAGCGCCGGTGCTAGCTGCGGACGGAACGCGTGCGACGGAGGCGGCACCGGCTCGTACTGGAACTCCGGGAAGCCGACCGTCTCGTGGTCCGCCGTCGGGTGCTCAAAGTCGTGGAAGTGCTCGCCGTCTCCCGAAGCCTCCATCAGCTCCGGATCGCCGTCGGCTTCGAAGTACATCTTCTCCATCATAGCATGGTCGTCGGTGAAACCCTCGTAGTCATCATAGTCCTCATCATGGCTGTGAGCATGGTCACCTTCAGCGGGAGCAGTCTCGTAGCTTTCATACGGCTCCTGGTAAGCGACCTCGACCTCCTGCGCCTGAACGATGTCCTCCGGAGCCTCAGTCGTAGGAGGCAGTGACGTGGTGATCTCCACGATCGCCTTGCTCGTCTCCGCGGCATCTGTCGTCGGTAATTCCGTCGTTGTCCTCGGCGCTTCCGTCGTCGCCTTCACTTTATTATCAATCCGGATCGGATAGATTGGCTTCTTGTAGAACTTGGCCGGCTTCCTCTTGTGTGACTTATCGTGAACGTTGATGCCGAACATCTTGATCTTGGAGTAGCCGCTCTGGTGGACGTAGGGCGCCTTGACGACCGCCGCGGAGGCTTTCTGGGTGTGCTGGATGGGGAACGGTGCAGAGTTTGGGGTATAGACCGGCTGGACGGGCCGGACGGACACGCGCTCTGTGGTCGGACGGCGGGGTCTCGGTCTGCTCGTAGTCGTCGTTCGAGGCTCGGCGGCGGCGGTGGCGGCGGTGGCGGTGACGAAAGCAGGACGCTGGCTGGGAGGCTCACGAGAGAGCGGCAGACGGGAGACCAGGGACGGTCGCGGTCGGCGGGTGGCCCGCAGCGCAGACAGCCGCTCCAGCAGCTTCTGGCGCGCGTCGTCACTGCTGCTCGGCTCTCTGGTAGTGGGAGTCGGCCGCCGGGTGGTGGGGGACGGCCGGGCGGTGGTCCGACGGGTCGTGGTGGTGGTGGTGGGTGCCTCCGTGGTGGTCGTGGGGGTGGTCCGTGGTTCCAGCGCTGCGGGCCGGCTGAACAGACTCGGCCGGGGCCGGCTCTGAGGCCGTGAGCTGAACCGCACTGGGTCCGGGCGCGACGGCCGCTTCCCGAGGAGACTAGCTAGCGGCACTCGGCGGCGGTCCTCGGTCGGTGGTCTCCTGCGCGCAGCGGTCGGAATGGTACGCCGCTCGGTGGTGGTCGTCCGTCGTGTGGTAGTGGTGGACGGAGAGGTGCGCGCCTCAGTGGTAGCCTCCGTACGCTCTGTGGTGGTGGTGGTCGTGGTTGTGGTGGAAGCAGAGGTGGGCGGCCGGCGCTCCGTGGTCGTCTGGGTGGTGGTCGGTCGGGTTGCCGGCTCCGCCGTCCTCTCTGTAGTCGTCGTGGTCGCGGCGGTGGTGGTTCGTCGGAACGGTGGTCGGCGTCGGCGGCTCGGCGGTCGCCGCTGCCGCTGGGTGGTGCTCACCACCACGCGCTGGGTGGTCGTGCTGGGTTCCTCCGGTGGCGGGATCTCCTGACGTCGCGGCGCCTCCACCTGTTCAAACGGTGACCGGTCGAAGGGGGGACGGACGAACGCCGGCGGGGCGCCCACGAACGTCTCCGACTGAGTGGCCTCGGCGGTCTGATCGAGCGACTCTTCTTCCACCTCCTGATTCGTTTCCTCCTCGCGATCCTGCTCCTGCTTTCGCCGCAGATCTAGGAACTGCTGCTGCAGCTTCTGGCGAATTAGCTCCTTTCTCTGCTGCACCAGACGCTCATTCTCATCATCTTCCTGCCGCTCGGGCTGTGGTGGCTGCTGAGGCTGAGGACGTGGCTGTGGCTTCGGTTGGGGCTTGGGCTGTGGTTTTGGCTGGGATGTTGGCTGGGGTCTGGGCTCAGGCCGAGTCTGAGGCGGTGACTGGGGCCGAGGCTGAGGCTGCTGGGGCTGTGGCTGCGACTGTGGCTCTGGCTGAGCTCCCTGGAGGTTAGGCGCTCGCAGCTCCTGGATGAAGGGCGGACTCTGCTGCTCCGCCTGGGGCGATGGTCGGAACTGCTCTGGCTGGGGCGGTGGTCGGAACTGCTGCTGTGGCTCCTCAAACCGCTGAGGCTCCACCGTGTTTTGCTCCTGAGGAAACTCTGGCCTCTCCTGGAACTGCTGCGGGAACTCCGGCCTCTCCTGGAACTCCTGCTGTTGGAAGTTCTCTTGCTGGAAGTTCTGCGGCTGCTGGAAGTTATTCTCCTGCTGGAAGTTCTCGAACACCGGCGGCGGATCCCATTGCGGCACAAAGTCGGGCGGTGACTGGATGCTGCTCTGCCCGGCCAGCAGTCTGGGCGGCTCCTCGACATACTCTGGCTCGTCGTACACCTCCTGGCGGCGCTCGCCCTGCGGCGCACCGAACTGCGGTCCGTTGATGTAGCTCAGACCGCCGCCTGGCCGCGGTCGGCGCTGGGGACGCCGCGCGCCCGGCAGACGGAACTGGAAGAACGATCCCGAGAAGGGACCGTCTCGGCGCCGCTCGCCGCTGGGGGTGACCACGCGCACCGGAGGGTTGCGGGTGCGGACCGGCCACCGGTCCTGGCGGTCCTCGGCGCGCGGCTGGGCCAGCACCGGCGGCGCGTACTGGAAGGTGGGCGCGTTGCTGAGCGGATCACCGGGTCCGATCGGCTGCCAGTCATCAGCGGCCGGGCTGGGGAACGCCGAGCGACGGTGGGCTGCTGCCGGCGAGCGGAACGGGAGGGCCGGGGCCGTTACAGGGTGGACGAGAGGCAAATACAGGCTGCCTGACCTTTAACGGATGGGGTGGCGACAGCTAGCGAGAGAAATGCCAAACAAAGGCGTTGCATCTGATGCTCTCCCCAGCAAATATAACCCGATATTGAATGGTAGTCGTGCGTCTCTGTTGAACCTTTAACCATAATTCATCACAACTGATTAGTGACCAAGAGTCAAGACACAGACCTGTCTGTCCCCTGTGCCTTACCTCTGCGCGGCGCGCTGCTCCACGGCCATTTGGCCTCCGGTTTGGGCTCTGCCGAGCCCACGGCTACCACCGCCGCCAGCAGCAGCGGCAGCAGCTGCCGACTCCTTCCGGGCGCCATGCCCTCCTGGAAACACAGGGGAAACGTGGGTCAGTGGGGACGTCCTATGCTTTGAGAGGGTCATAGAAGGAAGATTTTGACTCCAAGTTCTCTCATGAATTTCGGTGGATTGTGTTCGTCTTGATGGGGTGTTTTTCCCGTAGCTTTTAAACAGGAAATCACATTCATGCTCATGAAGAGTCATAAATCGGGCGTTTCAAGCACATTGACGGACACGGAAGCAATTCACAGGATTGTTTTGTCATTTAGATGGTGCATATTGTAAGCATGGTCTCGAATTTTGTTCACGTCACGTTTCATAACATTGCATGATGCATCATCTGCTGCATCACCATCAATCATCCCACATAGCAAATCGCAACGAATGCCAGAGCTCCCGCCTATACGCTGAGAGTTGAGACCGGACAGAAGACAGGATCGGCCAACGTGTCGGGCACCTCAACCTGCGGCAGTGGACTGGCACTAGGCACTGGACAGAAGGCAGGCCTTTCACGGATGTCCCACGGCACGTGTTGGTGAGCGCGGTCAGTAGGCCGGTGAGTTTTGTTTGCGGCAGCTCTGTCACGCGCCGGACAATGGCCGTTTCGTTTATGACCGACTTACTTTTTGGTCACTGTTGCTGTGCTTCTCACGCAATTACTGATGGATGATGGACATTTACTCACGGATAAATATACGAGGCCTGTAATAGCATGTATCAGTATAGTTTGCGATAAAATATTGCTGGCATTTGTGGCGATGTGCCCATGTAGTGTTATATTTGTCATTGACGCGACACCTGAAAACCCTCTTCCTTGTGGCAGCTCTGTGGCAGAGCTGGTAGGGGTAGCTGCCACAGAGCTGGGAGATACCCGATAGACCCCATATCTCTGAGCGAAGAGACAAATGGGATGTACTCTGGAAACACACCTTCAGATAAGAAGAATGGGGTCAGATGGGACAGCCAGGCCCACTGGCGGAGCAGTAGTCCAGGTCGGGCAGAAGGAAGCCAACGTTAACACAATGGTGACCCGGGATATTATAATTTATAATCTTGTAGGTACATTTACTTATCTTATGGATGCTTTCAAAAGTATATAGTTTGTGCCTACAGTGAGGCACGAACCTACATAACTTCTAGCAGTCTCCTACACTTTTAACACGCGCACTGCAGCGGGTCTGAGCCGAACACGAACTGCAGGGGGGGGGGTTGAAAACAACCCCCCCTGAGATCTCGAAAACGGCGCAACGTAGCGACAAGCGGTAAACGGCGTTGGATAGATTGAGATGAGATCTACAAGAAATACTAAGATCATTTTTGGGTCAGGTCAAAAACGAGGTCACCAGAGGTCACCGAAGACAAAATGTTACGATTTTCACAACAGGAATTTCGCGGTAGTTTTTCTTGAATAACTTGTCTTGCACACAAGACAGAGGATCGATTCGAACGCCATCGTTCTTGGCTCGTCAAGGCGCATCGAATGATATATAATATGACCTCGAAAGGTCAAGTTGAAAATTTGACCTCAGGTCAAGGTCATGACCTGACCGAAATAGGTCATGTTGCATATCATTCGATCCGCATTGACGAGAAAAACACGATAAACGTCGAACGGAGTCTCTATCTCTATTCAATCTCAAGTTATTGAAGAAAAACCGCTGGTGACCTCAGGTGACCTAAGATGACCTGGAGATCACCTTCCAAAGGTCATAAGTGATATGTTTCGGTGAAATCACCAACAGGGACCTGTAATACTATGATCCTGAGCGTATTGAAGTCATAGGATGGCATTCAGAGTAAGTTGAAATTTCTCCCATTGACTTATAATGGGCCGGTCGCAAAAATGACCTGACCTTAGGTCATCGATATAAAAATTCCGAGATAAACAAGTTGTAGCTCGTGATGACTTTACTATTTCCTGTGGGTTTCACGATCATATCTCAACAACTGTAGGCTTGGTGGGATTGCAAACTTCGAAATTTACGTTTCGAGGTAGGGTCACTTGACCTGACCTGGTGACCTGACCATAGGTCACCTGGGGTCAAAGTTTTTACTCAAGGTGTGCAAAAGTTGGGAGAACAGGTATGCAAAATTTGGCGATTTGCGAAAAACCACAGGGGGGGGGGTTGAAAACAACCCCCCCCCCCCTGCAGTGCGCGTGTTAAACCTTTTTTATTTACAAGACCAATTCTGTGATTTCTGGCGACTACGAGGCAAACCACCTCTTCCTTGGCCCGTTTTCCCACCATTGGCGATCGCGCAAAAAGTGTCCAAAACCCCGTTGACTTAACATGGGGAAAATGAAATCGCACGTGCCACGTGCCACGAGGTTTTAAGCGAGTAGCGACCGGTGCCATCAGGTAGATCGCAGGTGCCACAGACAAATATAACACTACATGGGCACATCGCCACAAATGCCAGCAATATTTTATCGCAAACTATACTGATACATGCTATTACAGGCCTCGTATATTTATCCGTGAGTAAATATCCATCATCCATCAGTAATTGCGTGAGAAGCCCAGCAACGACGACCAAAAAGTAAGTCGGTCATAAACGAAACGGCCATGGTCCGGTGCGTGGCCACAGAGCTGCCACAAGCTTCCTTGTGGCACGAATTGGGGCAACTGGAGTCTGGCCTAAACGAATCGCTCAATCTTCGTAAAAATTTCAGGGTATGGGCTCCCGCAGGCGATCTACCTGATGGCACCGGTCGCTACTCGCTTAAAACCTCGTGGCACGTGGCACGTGCGATTTCATTTTCCCCATGTTAAGTCAACGGGGTTTTGGACACTTTTTGCGCGATCGCCAATGGTGGGAAAACGGGCCAAGGAAGAGGTGGTTTGCCTCGTAGTCGCCAGAAATCACAGAATTGGTCTTGTAAATAAAAAAGGTTTAAAAGTGTAGGAGACTGCTAGAAGTTATGTAGGTTCGTGCCTCACTGTAGGCACAAACTATATACTTTTGAAAGCATCCATAAGATAAGTAAATGTACCTACAAGATTATAAATTATAATATCCCGGGTCACCATTGTGTTAACGTTGGCTTCCTTCTGCCCGACCTGGACTACTGCTCCGCCAGTGGGCCTGGCTGTCCCATCTGACCCCATTCTTCTTATCTGAAGGTGTGTTTCCAGAGTACATCCCATTTGTCTCTTCGCTCAGAGATATGGGGTCTATCGGGTATCTCCCTCCCGTCCCTGATCCCTGATCCTCCTGTCCTGATGTGATCCATCTCAGCAGCCGGATCCGGCACGCATCTCGGCCCGGATGGCCCACTTCCCGCTGGGCCAGAGTCCGGGCTGGGCCGGTACTGGGGCGGGAACGGGGCCAGACGTGTGTGCCGACCGCCGCCCACCGCCCACTGGCGTATGTTCATCGCTCTCCGTCCGCTGTCCTCTGGAGCTTATAGCTGACCGTCCATCGCTCACAGGCTACCATTCACCATCTATCGTCTGCCTCCCACCGTCCGCCGCCCATCGTCCTCTGTCCTTTGTATACCGCTCACCGTTCACTGTCCACCGTCCTACGCTCACCTCCCCTGTACCGCCCGCCGTTCATAGTTCTGAGTTCTCTGTTTACCGTCGCCCATCACCCGCTGTCATCTCGTCCACCACCCCGGACCCACCGCTGTCGCTCACGACATTGCCGTCGTCTCAAAGCTGTCCAACGTAGGTATACTTACCCTCACAAATATAACCCAAAATAAACGACCAATGGAGAAGAACTTTCAACTGAGCCATATTGACCCCGGGTGACAGTTCTACCCTCTGCCAAGGTCTGCTGTCGGTACCGGTCGCGGTGTCGGCGTCTGTTACACCTGGCGGCCCTTCCCACGGGAGCGCCATGGAAAGTGCGAGTGGTTCCGCCACCTGGGTGGCTGCAGCGCTGTTTAGAGACACGGCACGCCGGTTTTAGCGACCTTGCTTAACGTTGCAATTGTGCAGTGTGTGGTGAATAATGGTGGTCTACTATCGTCGGTCTACCTATCGTGCATTGTTGAGAGATGAGATAAATGCAAATTGGATGCAAATTGGATTTACTGCTGTTCGAGACCGAATGCCATTGCTGGAATTATAAACTACGCAGTTCTTAGCAAAGCTCAAACAAAGGAGCATTTTCTGGGGCAGCCGATATCACGAATGACCCCAGCCGTCGTCACTTGTGACCCTTGCGTCTGCGGGTCCGTGCTCACCGCAAACAAACGACCTGCGTCGTCCGGTCGCTCCGTCTGCAACTGTCGACCCGGGCTGGGCCCGCTGACCCGGCGGGTCAGCTCTGTGACCTGCCGGTGACCGGTACCGGAACCGGCGGCCGCCGCGGGGTCAGAGGTCACCAGTGTAACGCTGCCCGACCTGCCGACCCAGTGCAGCGGCACGGTTTGAACCCCACTGCCTGCAACGCTTACGGTGGATAGCCGGGAATAAGGCGAGGCTGTCTTGGTAGGTACTGCTTCCGTGCTCTACTTCATGGGCCTCACTTTGTCAAGCTCAGCTCTGTGCGAAGTTTTGAACTGCAATGAAGCGGATAATGCGAATTGTGGCAACGAGTTCAGCCGTATCACTCCAATGATGCTCTCTGCCGCTCTCTGCCGCCGTGCACAAACCCTAACGCCTTGGTGAGCCTCGCCGAGCAGCGCGGCGGCGCCGTGCTCCTTTCGGCGCTGCACCGTGACGGCCGGGCGGCAGTGACGCGCGCCGGCACGGGGAAGTGTGCCGCCCGCCGCGGGCCGCGGCGGTGGCACGAGTCGGCCACGGCCGCGGCGGCGCTAATGACGCGCATGTGGCGCTCGCGGCGCGGTCAGAGAAAGCCGTTCGTCTCCGCCCGACGGCGCGCGAGGGCGAAACGGTGACGGCATGCGGAGATGAACTGCGCTGCCGTAGCCACGATCGGAGCTAATTGGGCTAGCTTTGGGATATTGTAGTTGTGTAGTTTGTGTTGCCAGGTGGGTTAATTCAGGGGTCGCAATAAAGACTCCGTTTGAAGTCTTTTTAAGCTCGGTGACTTAGAGGGCAGATGTCTGGCCAGTGAGCGAAACTGAGACGGCGGTGATTAGGACGTGACGCGGCAGGTATTTGGTGTATCATGAGCACGTTTTGGCCCGCGGCAGCGCAGAGTACCAGGCTGGAATATCGATAAGAACACTGACCCACATCGGAGAGGAATCTGGACCGCCGCGCCGGCACAGTCGGTCATGGAGCACGTGTGCTAGAATGAGACACCACGCGCAGCGCACGAGCCGGTCCCATCGCCTCAGCTTCCCGCCCGCCACAACACTTCCCACATTGCTAAATAACAATATACAGCGCAACGCATTGTGCAGTACAATGTGGATCGCAATGTTTGCATAAGATGCTTTCCGTCAGAATTGTCGCAACAGAATTGTCTCTTTTTGCAATGCGGTCTGGCGGTGCTGAAAAACGTCGGCGAGCGTCGTGAGCCCTGAGGAAACCGTGCGGTGTCCTCACGCTGTGGAGACTTTCTGTTGAAATGTACACACACTGTTGGCGTGTCGTTAGCAGTGGTGTAACCGACAGCTGACGGTAAACGCCGTGCAGTGGTGTAACGGTTGAGCAGGTGTGCTTCCTGTGGCTGCAATCGGCCCGCGCTGATGTGACTCAAATGACTCCTGTTCGTATCTGGGGCGGTGGATGTCAACCCCGAGACCCAAGCGCTGATTATTTATTTGAATCGGTAGATGGGTATTAATACATTTATTTGAATCGGTAGATGGGTATTAATACCTGCAATCAGTAAGACGCCTTTTGAGGTGACAAACGAGCGAGCGAGTGGTGAAAAAGTGAGCGAAGGTACTATGTGAAACCTCCAATTGAATCGTGCGGGCCACCCTTCCAGCCGATCAATAAAGATGCATCAACTCTGAGTGCAATAGGTCCAGCTGTTCTTGAGAAGCAGGAACGGCACCCTCCACTTACGCATGTGCGAAGTGAGCCCCCCCCCCCCCCAACTGACGTGAGGCACCCTTCTAACCGATCCCTAACAATTAACCGAATTTGAGCTCAAGCGGCGTAGCCGTTCTCGAGATTCGACAGCGGCCCCCTGCACATGCGCGACGTGCAAAGCGAATCCCAACTGATTTATGTGGGCAATGGGCATTCAACCGACCTCTAACAACGGTTACCAAATTTTAGCGCAATGGGCCCCGCCGTCTTCGAGTTGCGGAAGCGACCACTGCATACGCGCATATACAATAAGAGCCCAACCGTGATGCATGGGAATGCTTCGTCCGGTACACGTCCACCTGTTGGCCAAGTTTCAGGCTTCAGCGCAACCCGACCAATCAATGCGGAGTTATTACAAACGGAACAATTTTGGCACCCCTGACTTCGCACGTGGCAGGTGACGTGCTGGTCACCCATGTGGATTAAAAGTTCCTAGTTGGGTTCATAATTTTCGAGGGATGAGCTATTGGATGCAGAGTACCGCTTGTCTATCGGTTTGGTGGCTGTCTAGATATACCAAAGCCTCTTGCACATTGGAGTTTGGACATTGGTCGGTGAAATCCACATGGTGCTTTTATGTGTGGGTAATGAATGACGAAAGTTTCATGCATATTACATTGCCTATAAGTCACATATATCGGCAATTTTCGGGCGCAACCAAACTCCTTTTTCACCGGGACCCCATCTAAGACTCCCAGCCTTCAACACCGGACATCCCATTTCGGACGACCCGTCTCCCCTTCAGGTCTATGGATCATTCATCTCAAACGTCCCCTTTCCCGGCGCGGCCCCGCCGCGACCGGACCTCCACCATAGACCCCCTTCCGCCTCGACCCTCTCTGCCGCACACCACAGCGGCAATCCTCACCTTTGCTATTGGCGTCTCCTCTGAACCCTCCGCCACTGACTGTCGGTCTCGGCTGTGTCCCGCAGCAGGTCAGGTCAGCCCAGCGACACCGTCCGCTCCCCGACAGTTGAGGTCGGCGACTGAGACCACCGCCGACCAGTGCCCCACACCCGCGCCGCGCCTCTGTGCCACTTCGGAGCGACGCGCCGCCGCCGCCGCACGGGCTGGCGCAGCTCAGCGGCTGCGAGCTCTCCTCCCACACAGTGACGCAGACTGACCTGACCTCTGACCCCGACCAACGACCGCCGACGGTGTGACCTGACCTCTGACCTTACGGGACGATGACAGACTGACGGCCGTTGACAGGGTTAGATGTTCGGGTCAACGCCCAACAATATGGTGGTGATTTTGTCATCAGTGAAACGATCGCTAACGAATAACCTGAATTGAGCTGATAGCTATTCATTAGTCTCGCAGGTGAACTGAATAAACTCTTCATCTTTATCGTCCTGGACGATCTGCCGTCTCCCGTCTGACGTCGCCTGATCCAGGCTCCTCCGGTAGGATTTTATTCGTTTACCTTTTCTCAGCAGCCCTTCGCTCAGCGTCCTGTAACCTCGGTTCCTCTCGACGGACAGCTTGCGAATGTGTGTCCTCACTTTTAGGGCTGCGAAGTGCGAAGTCGATAGATTTTAGGGTGACTCCGACTCCGACTCCGACTCCGGGCAGAACTGTCGACTCCGACCGACTCCAACTCCGACTTCGACTCCGACTCTGCAGCCCTGCAGTCACTTTGACTCTGCTTGCCTTTTCCTTGGTGTAGGTTTGAAAATATGCAGAGCTCAACTTTATCCGGCTCCATGCGCTCCGTACAGTGACAGTATCATAAACGTTTGATTCAGTTTGAGAGAAATGGATCCATCTGGCAGAAAATCGAGCAATATTACCATAAGGAAGATGCGTAACGTTTACCGTTTGCAATGCAACGGCGAGAATTATAATTAGAAATCCTAACAACATTAATTCTGGTTTCCGCTCATGACACTTTCCATTGATAAAACTGACCTCTTTTCTCAAATTAATTACGGCAGCTTTCGGCAGGAAGCCACCTTGGCGTCTGAAGGCGCAAATTGTAGCAATTATGCCATCAGCGTCTTCCGCCGGATCGTTCCAGGGCTCTGGGGTGTTCCATGGAGGTGTTTGACCAGCGAAAGTGACTTCCTAAATGATTTTACAAACGATGCGATACTTTCCCTGTTCTGTGGTCTCGTATCTGATGTAGTAAGGTTTATTATCGCCGATCCATCTTGATAAGGATATTTACCCAGGTGGCGCGGTATATTGTGGTCCGTGTATTGAGAGGAACACATCCGGCTACAAGAACTTTTAAAAGAGTATGAGAGAGATGAAATTGAGAAATGCAATGAAGTATAATGAGGTTTGTTGGTGAGAACATCACAATTGTCATGTCTAACCGGTTTAAGGCCGCCCCACACTGAAACTCGCATGCGGGTTGCGAGTTTGCGGGTTTTGAGTTTGCGGGCATGATACTAATTCATAAAGGGATAAGACCGTTCCCATATGGTAACTTCATGAATGCAGTGAAGCCGGTACGCCTTCATAAACTTACTTATAGTCGCAATACCAGCGCAACAAATCAAAATTCGACTCCAACGAAAAACCCGCAAACCTCGCAGTACTCGCAGACCCCGCAGCGAGGAAAATCGAAAGTTGACTCAAAATCAACTTTTGGAATGCGATGCAAGGTCGCTCGCAAGCTAAAAACATGCAGACTCGCTTGTTAGATGGTAGTATGGGTCACTAAGTCTAGATTGTATTATGTGATTTTGAAGAAACCGCAAAACCCAAAAACTCGCAACCCGCATGCGAGGTCCAGTGTGGGGCGGCCTTTAACCATTCAACGCTACAAATGAAATTGAGGATCTCTTCAAAGATTACTGCGGCGAGGAGTATGTTGAAAAAAAAATTACTTCGGCACTAATAACACCAGCTGCACTCACATGCGGAATATTTTAGATAATGCATGACAACACACGTGAACCTTTTCACGACTCAGCTCTTTGATTTTGCCAGTCGACACCTCATCCCACAAACGACACCCAAAGTTTCACTATCGCTGAACGGCAAGCAACCGAAGCGCCGGGTGTCACTTTCCGTTTTGTCACGGTTACGCTCTGTGCTTTATTCGCACTATCACCGCGCTGCTACCTACGGAAACCGTCGGCATTAGAGTTGCAAAGTTTCCCTACCGCACTACCGGCATGCCGGTAAATTTTCACTACCGCAGGTTTTTTCGTGGTATCTGGCATGTCTTGCCGGTAGCATGCCGGTATTTTTGATTTTGCTCAAAAATAGAAAATATCAGCATATGGTTTAAACTTTGGGCACTAAGAAGCTATCAAATTATAATAACAGCAATATTAGCCACTGCAAAATACATTTTCTGGTAGAAGTTACATTGCTAACAGCTAAGGGTAGGGATAACACATGAACCTCAGCGATTCACAGGTTTCGTTATAATTAGGATTGTCAAGAATCTACTGTGGTCATTAAAGTGGCATCTCTTGTAGGGGTAAGCTAGAATCAACATTGCAGGTTTTTTTAGTATGCCGGTAATTTGGTGGTGTTTTTGCTTGGGTCGTGGTAGCATGCCGGTATCCCAGAAAATTTTTGTGGGGCGGGGCGGTGCCGGTAGCAGCCTTTGGGGGAAATTTTGCAACTCTAGTCGGCATCATCCCGTGACAGCTGATTGTTTGTCAGGATTCCGGCGGAGAATGGCGTATGTTAGAGTTTTTCTCCCCATATTTGTGCGAAAGACTGACGCACTTATGTTTAGAACGCGATACAAAAGATGATTTTGAAATCGAAAGTCATTATTACGGAGCGAGCGAAGCGAGCGTAGTCTTTCCTTAGATTAACGGAAATTTCTGAGTATGAGCGGCCGGCCGGCCGGCCGGCCGGCCGGCCGTGCGGACGCTTTTGCGAGGCTTATATCTCAGCAACCACTTGACCGATTTACACGGGGTAATTTCTGTAGGGTAGCTTCATTCCTTCTACCAAGTATTGGACTATTGCCGATGCATGTGGGTGACCCCTTATGCACGTGCCACGCGCAAAACGAAGAGGTGTCAGTTTTGTAATTGTTGCAATATCTCGGTAACTACTTGGCCGATTGCGCTGAAAGTTGGCATGTAGGTAGGCACCCACTAAGCACTGCATATCCATGTGCCAGATTTGGGGTGCTGCTGCACGTGCGCACGTGCAGGGGTCGTTTCCAGATCTCGAGAACGGCTGGGCCGATGGCGCTCAAATTTGGTACACGGTTAGGGACCAGTTAGTAGGGTGCCGTGCACAAGTCAGTTGGGACCCATTCTGCACGTGCGCACGTGCAGGGTGCCGCTTCCAGATCTCGAGAACGGCTGGGCCGATTGTGCTCAAATTTGGCACATCGCTAGAGACCGGTTAGTAGGGTGCCGTGCACAAGTCAGTTGGAGGTACCCCCTCGAAATTTCGCACGTGCGAGGCTCACCCTCTCGCTCGCTCCGTTAATCGCCCCAAAAGGCGCTATACTGGTGTGAACTATGCAAATATTGTCGTTGTACCATCTGATGATTAAATGCTACAAATGTTTTAAAATCCTGATAGGGCAATACATACATAGAACAAATAAACTCTCACGAATAGAACTCACGACAAATAAATAGAAATGAGGAAATTGAATCGTGATTCTTTTAATTGAACCTTTCCGGGAAGTGTGACCAACCGCACAGTAATGAATGATAGTGCCGTGCTTTCATTGCTCGTATGTCGCGCCGGAGTAGGCATGCCATATCACCGCGCCGCCCGAACCCCATGATGTGCGGAGCTCGTGAAACCGAATCGTTTTCGATGTGCCTCGTGTGTTACGTGTCGGGAAGCACCGTTTTCACTGACGGAGTGACTGCACACGCCGCAGTTTAGAGTTAAGACGGGCCAGACGCGAGTCTGGTAAACGGTACCCGACACCACGGGATGTGGACCTAAATGCGTGCGTGAGTGCGTGCGTGCTGTCTCGATGGGCGCGTGCGCTCTCATGCTGTTGATATGAGCGCGTTGCCACCCGGTCAGCGTACCGTTGGCTCCTGGCAGCCAGACATCCCATACGTAGCTAGTAATATGTGCCAGATGAATAAATGCTACTCGTTTTATAATCAAGTTTTATTATCAAGTTATTATCATTTTATATCATTTTTATTATCAGCAGTTCAGTGTTTCTAACCGACATATAATAAACCCGGGCTACATTTTATCTTTGAGTGTCGTTTATAGCCCTTGGAAACTAGAAGCAGAGAAACTGAGCGGTGTTCCCGTTCATTCATGCTCATCTACCAAGAACTGGTTCTCTTTCCCTAGCAGTTGACTGTTAATTAGAGGTCATCGGCCGTGTCCCATGACATCCTAGGAGTGTCCTGCAGCGGAGAGAACAGATAGACGAGAGAAACGTCATTCACTTGAATAAGCTTGTCGCTTATAGAGGCTTCCCAGCTACCTTTCAAAAGTTAAGAGGCCGTGATGAATCCAATTTTTTAATTTCATTAAAATCGTCGTATACTTCATTTAGACTGACCGGTATTCTATTCAAATACCCAGTTGAAGGCTCAGAAGTGCGCCTACGCCAATCGGCTCGGCAATAATTGGCATCTCCAAGGTGCCGGAGGGGAGACATATGGAGACTGCAGTGCACCATATGACCATATCCCACACAACTAGTAACTCCACCGGACGCCGCGCCTCCTCCCTCCAGAGGGCTCTCAGGCTGTCAGCGGTGTATCTCCTCCCTTCTGCGCCTCCTCCCTCCTCCGATCCTCTCACGCTGTCACCGTCCGTCCGATGACCGTATCGGTTGGACGTCTGATCACCGCAGACACAGCTCGGCAGCGTATTCACGTGTCCAGTGCCGCCGATCTGCCGTCCACTTTCCCCTCGATTGGACCGGCAGGCGGGGTGGGGCTGAGAAAAAGGCCACGCTCGGAGTGAAGTAGCTGATGGCCGCTCGGCCGTGACGGCACGACTTTGGGTCGCTCGATGAGAGTTTCCCTGGAAAGTCTCTCCGTGTTTACAGTGGTATTTTCAGACAACATAATTGAAGTGTGATGCGGTGAATGTGTGGTAGGTTACTGATTAATTTTTAGAGCTAGAAATAATGCTCATTGGACTAGATTTTGAGGAATTTGACGGTAGCACGACTAGATTAGATCCCGATTGGAAGTTAGCTGGCATGCCCTGGATGGTGAAGTCAAACTGAAGAGACCGTAGGTAAAAGGATGTGAGGAAGATATCACTTGTATGTGTTAGGAGACAGCAATTAGCAACCCTTTATTATGCCGTATATTATGTGAGTTTGCACCTGGGATTCAGGGCCACCTGGATGCTGCTGCCGGCTACGCTGTTATTGTCCGTTGGCACGAGATCCCAGCAGTAATTTTCATGGCTCCTGCTCCATGCTAGCAATCGTTTTGATCGATGCTTTCAAGGAGTACCTAATTAAATGCTACGAACATTAAGGAAGCCTCCAAATTACGAAACTGTGATAGTCATCAGCTTAAAACACGCGCAGTGGAAGGGTTGCGAGTACTACGCCCAGTGGAAGGGGGGGGGCGGATGTCGCCCCCCCCTAAGATCTCAGCTCCCACTGGAGCTAGAAAGACGAAATTTGGAGGGTAGGTGGGGGCCATGGGAACTCTGTTGTGTGTGAATTTCATGACCCTAGGTCAATATCTTCAAGGTCAAATGAGGTCAAATGTGGTCAAATTTGCCATATGAGTGACTTTTTTGCGTTTACACGGCGATAACTCAAAAAGTTACCGGCCGATTTTCTTTTTTCTTTCACTATGCGAAAGAACAAACATGTTTGAGTATGTATGATGAATTTCTAGATAATTGAACGATAAATATGGGCAGTTAGAAGCCTGCTAAAGGTCGGTCGGTCTCCGGCTGAAGCGGGATCGGCCGACGCGGGAAACGCGGCAATCACAATTTTGTGTTTATGTTACAGGGAGTATGCGATTTCAGTTAGTTTGCAACGACCCTAGGGTGGTTGTAACCTCCCTGAACGATCAGTTTGTTTGCAACGACCCTAGGGACGTTACAAAATAACTGCTCGTTCCGGGACGTTGTAACGAAACTAGGGTCGTTGCAACCTCCCTAGTTAGTTAGTATGCAACGAACCTAGGGTTGTTACAAAATAACTAGGGAGTTTAAGAATTCATCGAGTCTCGTTTCACAGGAGGGCCGTCAACAATTTTGTCCAATGAAAATCTTGTTCAATCTAGTTCATTTAAAAAGAAAAGGAGAACAAAATTTGAACATGCAGCTAAGGAGTATTTCACGACGGCCATCATACATTTTGTGCAGATTAGGTACACATTTGGTGCAGATTTGTTCAAATTAGGTGGGCATTAGAAGCCCTTCGTAAAAACGGCTATAATCAGCTCGTTTCCAGTCTTTTTGTGATTGTAAACGTTCGTTCAAAACGTTCAAACATGTGAAATGATGGTGGTCCCATGCATGATGGTGGGTGTCAAGGTCACGTGAAGGTCAGGTCAAGGTCATTGACCTTTGATGACCTTAGTTCACTTCTTCTGGGTTCATATATTATTAGGCTAGTTTTTTTAGCTGATTTCGAATTTAGCGCCCAGCTGAACATTTACGAAGTAATTTTGGCGCCTTCGTACCATGTCACGAAGCTGTCAGTGGTGGTTGACACCTACTATGGACAGCTAGCAAGACGCCTACCATGGTTGACCTGACCTGACCTGACCCGGCCTGGCCTAAAAACATAAAGACATCATCGGTGATCAAAGCTAACATGAAATGCGTGATCAGCGACCCGAAAAACCTCGTAACAACCTAACTCTCCAAAGTTTTAACAGGTCCCGATTTTCTGACTTTTGAGTCACTGACCTGTCCTGGAAGGTCAACCAATAACCTAGCCCCGCCCTGTGCGTTTGCGGCTAGCAAAACACCAATAAGGGCGAGAGTTAACCCCGCAGGACCTGTTGGTTTTCTACATATGCGCCGGCCGGGGGAGGGTTGGTACGACCCCCTCGTCGTTTTTCGCCCCTGGTGGAGTTAGAGCGTCGCGGAAAAAAAACGAGCGTGTGTGCCGTTAGGAGACACAGCAACTAATACCGACTTTAAGGTCTCAGGTCAACCGGTGACCTCTGAGGTCAGGTCAAGTGACGCAGGACACGGGTTGGGGTGATTAATAGCTTCTTTTAAAAAAACAGTCGCAGACCACGATTTTAGCATTAACGTGCTCGCCTTGCTCAGGCGCGTCGAATGGTATACTTTTTGTTCGGGTGAGGTCAACTTGAGGTGTTGACCTCGGGTCAAGGTCAGGTCAGAGACCCCTATAGGTTGCGAAATTGGTCAAAGGAGGTCATGTTGCATAGCATTCGATTCGGTAGGTCTCCCTCAGCCCATAAAGGGTTTGACCGACTCGCTAGCAGTTTGATAGCAGTTTGAGCAGATGTAGAAAACCAGTTATTGAGGAAAAGCTCGTATGACCCTAGTGACGTCATAAATGACGTCACGCAACGTCAACAATGCAAAATTGAAGCATCTAACCTTGCAAGGAGTGCATGAAATCACGATCTGTGTGCTTGATATAGTTTGAGATCGTTCCCGGCGCCAGAATAGCAGTTTTCATTTTTCTCAATTGACTTACTTAACCACCAGCGACAGCTTCGTAGCAAGTTGCATTTTCACCACAACTATACATACTTCTCAAATGTCTCAACGAATGCTGGATTCGAAATAAGCTAAAAAAAAACATTGAAATCGTAAAATTTGAAACAGTCACCCGAAGTTACCAAACGTCAGTGACCTTGACCTGGCCGACAACTGAGTAGTCAACTTGAAACCCATCATGATGCATGGGACAACCATCAGTTCACATGTTGACTCGTTTATATGTAATCACAATAGAAGTCTAGAAACGCAATTTTATGTGCGCTCACATAAACGGCAAATCATTTCGGTCTGCCATGGTCTCAGAAATCAGATCAAAGGTCAAAGGTCATTGGTTTCAGGATCATGAACTGTATAGGGAATGTGTAACCAGTATACGTATAGATAAGTTCGAGGACACTCAAAGTTTCGTCGCGATTGGCCGCTTTTAGCGCGAGATAATCGCAAAAAACTAACGGGGGGTTTTATCCGACCCGCACCACTAAAAGTGTGAGGTGAGGGATAACCCACACAGGGATAGCGACGGATATCCATCACACCTACCCCAGTAACTATATTTTCTACATGTAAACATATGCTGCCGATATACCTAATGCAGCCAAAATTATCACAGTTACGTGCTTTGTTCCGAGCACCACATATACTACTGAGCTGAATGTTCAAATTTTGTTCTCCTTTTCTTTTAAACTGAACTAGATTGAACAAGATTTTCATTGCACAAGATTGTTGACGGCCCTCCTGTGAAACGTTACTCGATGAATTCTTAAACTCCCTAGTTATTTTGTAACAACCCTAGGTTCGTTGCATACTAACTAGGGAGGTTGCAACGACCCTAGTTTCGTTTCAACGTCCCGGAACGAGCAGTTATTTTGTAACGTCCCTAGGGTCGTTGCAAACAAACTGATCGTTCAGGGAGGAGTACAACCACCCTAGGGTCGTTGCAAACTAACTGAAATCGCATACTCCCTGTAACATTTACACACTCATAACTCAAGTTGTTACCGGCCGATTTTCAAAATTCTTTGACAATATTTTTGCCTGTACATTTCTCAGTCTTCTCACCGAATTTGACGCGAATCTAATCAAATCAGCGGTAAGGAGCGCGATGTAAAGACGGAACTGTCCCGCCCCGGCACAGTCTACAATTCAGGCGGCGCGTAACGGCTAGCGCCGGCAGGATTTTTTACTTTACACCGCTATTACTAGAAAAGTTGTGAACCGATTTTCTTATTTCTTGCACGAGAAGATCCGCAATTCAATTCTGGACAGGTAGCCGAAATTACACATTAATATTATGTTTGCGGCGCGAGTTATTGGCGAAAAACAGGAGGGGTGGGCGAAATCCGCCCCCCCCCCCTTCCACTGCGCGTGTTAATTAAATACCACAAAAAAAGAACAATTTTACACCATGATTGTGATAAAAGCTAAATTAATTTTACTTCTCTGCATGTGATTTATGGCATCCTGTTTGGCTGAATCGTGATAATTTTCTGTCCTCTAGTAACAGCGGTCACGCAAGTAGTTTTCACCTTCTTTGAAGCCTTTGTTTGATTTCAAGGCCGTTTTATAATTGATGACGATTCAGCGTGCGATGCCACTCTCACCGATTTTTAAAGCAAATAGATTTTGTTGAGGTTAATGTTATTTCTTCAATCACATTTCTATCTCCGTTTGTTTTCAGACAGCAAATGACTTTCTCTGAACTTGCTACGCTCTCCGCACGTTTGTTCCTATTTGTGGCCAGCTGTATCAATTCTTATTTGACTAGTTATATGGTCTATATAAATGTCGCTCCCGACTAATGTTCCATGTATAGTGTATACCGTTACAAATATAAATAAACCACATTCCTACCTTCTGGGCCTCGTTTCATAAAGCGAGTCCATAAGTTACGCCAGTTTTTGGTCTTGTATTGCATGTGCATGTGAAGCGATGGCGATAGTTTGAATCGTTGAATTTATTTATCTTGCAACCAAGAACAGAAGAGAGAAGGAGAAATAAATTTATATTTTATCGCTTCACATGCGCTTGCAATACAAGCCCAAAAACCGGCGCAAGTTACGGACTCGCTTTATGAAACGAGGCCCTGGTCACCACCATGCACCAGTGACCGCTGTATTAGATCGGCCGCAGCGGTGTGAACGGTGCCGTCTGAGCCGTCTGCTGTTTTACCGCCGCCCTGACCCGGGCGGCCGTCACCGCCGGCCCGTCTGTTTGGACAGACCACTGGGCCAGTAGGCACATACAGCTCACCATTGAGGTCGAGAGACCACCACCGGCCGGCGTGGGAAGGGACGATCAGTTCCGCGTGGGAGGTCACGGGAGCACTAATCAAACACGGTTTTTAGTGTGAGGATTCTGGGAACTGTGTTGGGTGGTCGGCTGTTTCCAGCTTCTTCATTCAATGCCAATACATGGTTTTGTTGGAATAATTCACTGCATTTCAAGTCGGCTGCGAATCTCATTGGCTTCCTTCCTCCAGACGTGCTGGGTTGTGCTCCGTCTTCCCATTCGTTCCACTACGGTGCCTGCCGACCACGACATGTTATGAATTTTTAACGCCGCGCTTCGTCCGACAGCCACCAGTTGGCACAAGGTGATGACACAGCACGACACAGCACGACACCGGTCACGTGACCGAGTCGGCTTTAACCCGTCTCGGCTCTCACGGGGGTCACGTCAGTCACGTCGTGATCTGTTTCTGCTGCTGAGATAGCAAGGATTGAGTCCACCTAGTAAACTGCCGTAAGCCGCCTAGCCTGCGCTCTTCTTTCTCTTCTTCTGCGTCCATGCACCGGCCTCTCCCTCACCCCTATCACGTGACCTTGACCCGGTGACCCGAGTCCCGCTCGGGGCATCAGCAGAGGTCACGGGGTAGCTAACGGATCCGTACCGGAAGGCACGGGTTTGATCGGTGTGAGGCGGTGAAGTTCGTGAAATGGCACGCGTCGCCACGCCCGAACTGCGGCCTGGTAATGGACGGGCGTGACGGCTGGGGCGGGTCGTAGCGGTCTGAGGCAGTCGTCACCGGCAGGGCCACCCACTGTATGTTTTGAATGGCTCAGGTGTAGCCCGCGGGCGTTGCAGGTGGGCCTGCTCCCTGACTTCTTGAACACGGGTCGCCCTAGGTCATCACAACTCAGTGGCCGATTCGCTTTCCATTTCATGGCGACTCAAATTGGCTAGTCGGTTCAAGCTAGATTGTTACCTGCTCTCAATCTAAAACTCGCATCATTAAATCACCGTTTTGGCGTAGTCGTACACTCCAGCTGCCGACTTCTGCACGAACTGCTATCAGCTGCACCATATTATTGATATGATGATATGGTACCTCAGAGGGCGCCACTACTGGCTGTACCTCAGAGGGCGCCACAGACATCTGAGCGGTAGGTACCAGCTACACGGAGGCTCCTCCGGCGGGTCCCGCCACAGAGGTCGCTGCTGAGCTCACTGATGGACTCCAGGTGACGCTGAGCTCCCGCCGCAGGTCGCCTACTCGGTGTTCACGGCTGGGAGCTTGTCAAACGGTAGTTTTAGGGACCTGGACTGCCGCCTATAGATTGTTTTGCTGCTAAAAAATCAACAGTAAAACTTTTGACACAAAAAGTCCCGGCCCCAGAATGCTCTCTGTTCAGATTTTGGAAACGTGTCCGATAGCAGGTGCTTCTGGGTAGGTTCCCCTTGCAGCTCATTTGATAGCGTGTGTCATTGTGACCGTAAGCTTATGTGCTAAGACTTGGACTGTTCCATTATAGTTGTCCTTTATCGCCAGGACCAAGTCATTCCCGTCCTTGATCACTCTTGACTGATCCCTGCTGTTATTCACCTCATCCAGGCAGCCAGTTTCAATAGGATACCCCACCGTAGTGCCGGTTTGAGATGCTGTGTTGCCTTACTGGCCTGTTCCACTGGGTCACTCTCGTCCCAACGGCGGGCTCGGCTGAGTCTCTGCTGTTCGGGTCATCAGTTTGTTGGTGACTCAGCTCATGGTATAGACAGTACCTATAACCACCTTATCCCTTATGAAACGGCCCTGCAATGGTCTAACAGACTTTAAGTGGCTTACGCAATAAGATCAAGGCAAGCAAACTCCATTAGGTATTGCTTGGTTCATTGGACATTTATGATGAAGCTTTCCTTGTAAACACAAGAAATAGACGGCAATCTACATTGCCGTGAGAGCTTTAGGACGTTACAAAGAGGCAGTTATTAATCTAACCGAGGCATGCTAAACTGTGGGAATTATAATTTCTAGCTACAAAAATGAATAATTCCATTTTGACTACGAAGTAAAAGCTAATCAAAGAATATACCTAGGTAAAAAGTGATTAAACAACATCTAGCTGTTTTGAGTTTATTGCTTATTCTCTATCCCTTCCTTCGTTTATAAAGTAGGTATGCTTGACTGTCCTAAAGATTATTCACCAGTATCGAAAACGGCAGACGTGAAAATGCAAGCCTATTTATGTGGCGTATACTATGGGTGCTATTCCTAATAAGCAGTACGCATTCAACCCATCTTAGGTATGCTGTCATACAAAGCCAATCAAAAACACACTGAATAGATCCGCGGAATCCGAGCGCCGTTTGGAATGTATTACTGTTGCTCGGGTTAGAACCGTCCCCGTTCTTTGCGGGTCGATCGAGCGGCGCCGCCTCATCCCGTGTCACCGCGGCCTATGGTGTCCGCCGTCCGGTCCTTTCAGCCCGCTCCCAATCAGCCGCTGGGGGCGGCCACCAAACAGCAGCTATCCAAACACGAACTGTCACCGGCAGGCCCTGGGGCGCCGCGCTGCAACACTCAACAGTCTCAGATCCCAACAAAGACACAGCGCGGCCAGCACCGCCGCGGAATCCACGGCATGTGTCCTCGAGAGCGGCCGAGTGCGCCGCGAGTGCCCTGTCGACGCGCCGCCGTTGTCTCTCCGCGCCGCGTCTGTCACGGCCGCGCGGAATGTGGCGCATCGCCGCGCCGGAAGCGCCCCGTGCGCCGATTGTGCGTGCGCTGAAAGAGGCTGCGTGAGCGGGCCGGTCGCGCGCCGCTCGGCGGGCGCGCGCCTGTTTGTTCAGCGGCGTCAGGTGAACTCTCGGCGCCGGATTAACAGAGCCAGAGCGGACTGAACTGATAATTGATGGCATCCGGAGCGCGCCGATCGAGAGGGTGGCCCGTATACCGCCCACTTGTCGCCGTCGAGCGATATTTTCGTGAGTGATGGTGGATTTTGTGACCGGCTCAATGGAGAGCGTTTGGTTGAGGGAGGGAGGGTTTCGGTCACCAGTGGGGGTCAGTGAGGGTTAGATTTGGGGTGAGGGCCGGCGAGGGTGATAATCCAGTTAGAACTGTCTTCTTTATGATGCATGGAGGAGCGAAGGCGGTTTTCACCAGGGACTTTAATGTTCCGTCGGTTACGGTCGGAGAAAATCATTTGCCAACGTTCATTTGAACGTTCGATTGCGTAAAAAAAATAATAATAGGAAGGAGAAGCCCGTATGTGTGCGGATTTGTAGAAAATTGGCCTGCTTTAAAGTGAATACCTCCAAGAATGAATAAGTTGCCAACTCTTCTACATTCCTTAACTTTGGGCTAAAAGGCGGTGTATTTTTTGGTAACTGAGGGACAACGCTGCACATACCTAGGTATTAACTACTCATAATTATGATCATAACAAAATTGTGCAAGCATGTGAACTTTTATTGGTCCAGCTAAGCTACCCAAGCAAATAGTAATCCACTCGTAGCTGACGGCTTAAGACAAAAATACAAAGGTCCAACTTTTCCTCATTAACGTATATCTTCCGCTGTGAAGTCGTGTTAGCTTGAAGCTCGACCCGGCCGACTCCTCATTAGTGCTGCTTTAGCCCTGGGGGCCTTGGTTGTCATGACGACCGTCCGGCTTGAGCACAAGAGTCACGTTGTCAAGGCAACGGCGGTGCTTGAGCGTCGAGTGGTCTGGCAAACACGGTGCCTGGGGCGGGATGACGCGCCCTAGGCGCCGGGCCGGGTCTCTGGCTCAGACTCCGCACCAAGGGTCGGTCGTCCGTCGGCCGCCCCGGGCCCGGCTCGGCTGCCGACTTCATGTAGTTAATTTGAGCATACCGTCTCGGCTCTCGCTGAATAAGATAAGTTTTGAGTTACCTCGTATGCTGCTTCAATGGTAAACGACGATGCTGTGGATGTGACATTTTTATCCTCTTATGACATCCTTTTGCTTGTATTATATTTTATGATGTCTGACGCTCAATTGTGAATAATACCGGTCCTCTAGCAGTTAGCACCATTGGATATCCGTTTGCTCCAATTTAACTGCATGTCCACCGTCCAACAGTGGCCTGTCAGCGCTCCACTCCATCTGCCATTCTCTGTCCCCGACCAGCCATTACCCCCAGAGATCGGCGTCCGTTTGAGCGGGCTGCCAGCTGGCTGTCCGCGGACGCCCGGGTCACGGGTCGGCCGGCCGGCAGCCGCCGCCAGCCGGCCCTCCAGTGTGCAGCCGACGGTGAGGCCGCTCAATGGCCGCCGAGACGCTGAGGACCCTTCAGAGGGCCGTCTCCCAGACCCCCGGCGGCTGTGCCGTCCTCGAGAGGCCCCCTGCCCGTCCGTCGAGCACGCTGCAGCTGGGCAGGCGTCGGGGAGGCCGGGGACCCTGCAGACGGCGCCCGCCCGACCCCGCCTGTACCCCGCGGCGGCTGGAGAGCCAGCACCGGGCATACTTTCCAACGGTTACTAGGGGGGGGGGGGGGGGGCATTACAGCAATACAATAATCTTGATATTTTACTGATTTTGAATGAAGACGTTTGTCGCAGTTTCTCCTTCCCTTACCAAAAATTACTGCCGTGCTCATAGGAAAATGGTTACGTGCAACTCATAATATATCGTCCTCAAAATGTACTTGTTCTGACGTATTTCCTTGGGCGTATAAATAACCATTTATACGTTTATTTATACGTCCGTGTGCGCGGACGTTTCGTTACACGCCCGTGCGTATTTCACAGCATGGGGTAAGACAACTTAATTTGTTTTGCTCGTATCCCTTCGTATTCCCAGCCGGTAACATTCCGAGGACACTTGTAATGTACTAGGCTATAGTTACACCGCATCCAATGCTATCATAGCAATAATTCGTGTTTGCTAAAAGGCTCGATGCGCTCATAACCGGTTCATTCCCATCAAAACTATACTAATAATGATATCCCCTTGCTTTCAAATCTGACGCACATCTAAACATTATTAAAGAACACACAAAGAAGTTCAAACATCATGAAATTGCAATTAATCGCAGGCCACGTCGGGTTATTTCGCAGCAAACAGCTCGCCATCATTACCAACTGAGGCACGAGCGTGCGCTAACCGAATCATCAAATCGTGCCCGACTGAAAACGCCGCGCCCCTCAGCTCGTGGCCGCCTCTCTAATAAGTTGATTCAATCATTGGCTGCGAGCGTGGCGCCGGGGCTCCCCCGTCGGGTCACGTGCCCATAGCCCGGGGGCATGCAGCGGAGCCGGCTTGGGTCACGTGCCTCGCCCCTTGCGCCGCCGTCTCGTTAAACCCACCGGCGCACACTGGTCGGAAACGCCCTCACGAGAGGCCACGGGCGATTCCGGAGTTTTGGATTATTTTTTATATAGATCGATTTGAAATTGATCAAATTATTATACTTAGGCCAAAAAAACTAATCCGGGTGATCAAAAATAACTGCAATCCGCCCCCGAAGATGGGGTATCCCAGAACTCGGAAACTGACGCGGAGCAAGAGGTTTCTTTAGCCGGATATTCAGAGTGTTATTGCTGATAGACACCAAATTGAAATCCCACATATTATGCGTCAAAATGTTCGTTATGAAGTTGCCGACTGGTCAGTGCAAAATTTTTGGCATACTAAATCCTTAACTAAGATGTACTATAGCTTTTTTATGAAGGCTCTCCTACAGTGATTCTGGAATATAACTGCAAAGTTTAGGTAAGGAAACAACAGGTAGTCCCATCTAGTTCCACTCTGATTTTTTGTGAGA
Source organism: Amphibalanus amphitrite (assembly GCF_019059575.1). Classification (NCBI taxonomy): domain Eukaryota; kingdom Metazoa; phylum Arthropoda; class Thecostraca; order Balanomorpha; family Balanidae; genus Amphibalanus; species Amphibalanus amphitrite. The sequence continues at coordinate 54,084 of NW_024882949.1, read as the reverse complement.
TGAAGTAGGATTTAAATTTACACCAGGGCAACATAAAAGCTAACTGCGCATATTTGCGCAAAATTTGCAGGAGCCGCTCTTCCTACCCAACTACCGCCCGCCCCGCCCCAGTTTCGGCTCGGCCGCCGCGCCCGGCTTACGCTGACCTGTGTGGCCTGCACGCATCCATGCGTAGTTAACTGGTCATTAAAAACAGATGCGCTTGAGTTTATGAATTTTGTGAAAAGCGCGTTTTATGTATGCATTTATGTATGTATTGACATAAAAAGCCTTCCACATATTGCGTGGCGATTACGGCTTGCATTTAGAGAGCCTTGCTATTGACAACCATCACTCGGCTGAAGAAAGTGGAAATTGAAACCTTCGTGAATATAAGACGCTGCAAATATAGGACACCTGTCACTGACGTCGGGTTACCTTGGGCCGTCTTTTTATATTAGATCACAATTCCGGTATTTAACCCTGACCGGACCGATTGGTTTTCTATATTGACCGGGGAGGGTTGGTACAACTCCCTCGCCGTTTCGCCTCAAATTGAGCTAGAGCCTCGCGGAAAAAACAAGCTTGTGTGCCGTTATAAGACGCAAAAATTAGGTACTACCCGATTTTAAGGTCTTAGGTCAGCCAGTGACCTCTTAGGTCAGGTAAGTGCCACAAGGCACGGGCTCGGTTTTAGGTTAATTACTTTGCCAAAAATGGTCGCACTGCCGCGATTTTGGCATCATCGTGTTTGTCTAGCTCAGGCGCGTTGAATGCTATACTTGGTGTTCGGGTGAAGTCAACTTAAGGCGTTAACCTCGGGTCAAGGTCAGGTCGGAGCCCCTCAGGTCACGAAAATGGTTGAAGGAGGTCATATTGCATATCATTCGATTCGGCAGGTCTTCCTGAGTCCAATGGTGGCTTTCCCGACTCTCTAGCTCCATCTGATCAGGAGTTATTGACGAAAAACTTATATGGCCTTAGTGACGTCATAAATAACGTCACACAAAGTCAACAATGCTAAAGTCAAGCACTGGACCTTGCAAGGAGTGCATGAAACCTTTCCCGGTGCCCGAATAGCAGCTCCCAATTTCCCTTGTTGACTTAAAGTGGTGCTAGATCCTGTATTGTACTCAATTATGACGTCATAACTTAACAGATTCACGTCATATATTTAGTGCTTGACATCCAAATGATAGCTTACATATGACAGAGAAGGTATGCAAAGTTTTATGAAGTTTGCTTCACTAGTTGTGGAATAACAAGCAAAAAACTTTTGCGGAAAGGCCGCTGGCCTCTCGCTGGAGCGTTTCCGACCAGTGTGCGGCGGAGCAGACAGTTTACCCGGCAATTCGCCTTATTAAAACTGGCCGCTAATGAGAAGAGAGAGGGAGAGAGAGAGAGAGAGAGAGGGAGAGAGAGAGAGAGAGAGAGAGAGAGAGAGAGAGAGAGAGAGAGAGAGAGAGAGAGAGAGAGAGAGAGAGAGAGAGAGAGAGAGAGAGAGAGAGAGAGAGAGAGAGAGAGAGAGAGAGAGAAGCTTTGCGGCATCGAAATGCCGTCATCTCGCCACAGCTCCCTTTCCGCGATGCCCGCCACATTCGAGCGGTGTCTGAGGCCATGACCGTTGCCCGCACCATTTGTCGCCGGCAGCGGCGGGGCGAAGCGGCGGCGCACGCCCCATCGCCGACGACGCTTCATCATCGTTTCCGACTGTCGATTGTGTCGCGTGTCGCGAGCAGCACGGCGCACACTGGGCCGGGGGTCCGGAAAAGTGCTAGAAATTATTTGTGATTGAGTTGTTGAATTCAGTGACAAGCAAACATGCTAAAAACGAAATGGGGCTGCTTAATCCTCGCCGGACCTATTGTCGGACCACCCACCCCCTCGGCCGGCCGACGAGGGGGGGAGGGTTGGTACGACCCCTTTTTGCCGTTTCGCCCCTAATGGAGCTAGAGCCTCGCGGAAAAAACAAGCGTGTGCGCCGTTTCAAGGCGGAACGATTGATACCCGATTTTAAGGTCCCAGGTCAACCGGTAACCTCTGAGGTGAAGTCAAAAAGCCCAAGGTAGGGTTTGGTTTTTGGCAAATAATTTCGCAAAAAATGGCCGCAGAGCAGCGATTTTGGCACCATCGTGTTCCCCTGGCTCAGGCGCGTCGAATGGTATACTTTTTGTTCGGGTGAGGTCAACTTAAGGTATTGACCTCGAGTCAAGGTCAGTTCAGAGCCTATCAGGCCACGAACTTAATCAAAGGAGGTCGTATCGCATATCATTCGATTCGGGAGGTCTTCCCGAGTCCATTGGTGGCTTTCCCGAGTCGCTGGCTCAATTTGATCATGAGTTATTGACGAGAAACTCCTATGACCGGTGTGACGTCATAAATGACGTCACGGAAGGTCAAAAATGCAAAAGTAAAGCATCGGATCTTGCAAGGAGTGCACGAAATCACGATTCCGTGTGCTTGAGATAGTTTGAAATCATTCCATGCGCAAAAACAACAGTTTCCTTATTTCCCCATTCACTTTTAATGGTGAGGTCACGTGACCTCGAAGAGTAGCAGGCATTAGCAAAAATTGCGAGTAGGGCATGACAGAAAGATGATTGGTGGTTTGCATGGCATGACCATTTTTAACGGCTCGAAATAGCATTTCTCAAAAAGTCTAACTAAAGAGCAAGTTGTTGTTGATTATCACTGACTTGTGTTTAGGGGTTAATAATGACTGAATTTTTGAGTTTGGCCCAGAAATGTTGACAGCATTGTGTGCGTTGATCAATTCTGAGCTCAGGGACATATATTTCATTTGGATTATAAGCGTTTGTTTGTCACAACTTCCAGCGTTTTAAAGAGCGCCGGGCCTTCAGTAGAGCGGCGAGGTGACAATTGCCCCTACATCATGTGGTTTACTGGCGCATATCTCGAAAAGTAGCAGGGAAAAGCAGCAAAGCACCAATATGGAACAAAAGATGAGTAATCAGAGGCTAGTATGAAATGTTCATTTTTAGCCGCTCGAAATAACGTTTTTATAAAAGTCTAATTAAAAAATTGGATATGATTTTAAATTACGTCTTGCAGCTGCTTGCAAACATCTAGCTTATCTTGCAGAAAAGCGATGCAATATGTCAGAATGATGTTAGCACAGTGAACAACAGTGCCCTGAACTAGTCTGACAGGAAATTTTGTTAAAAACGACGATTGGTCAACTAATAAATTACCACTAAAGTTCATCATTAAAATCGGTAAATGTGGTGGCCTATAGAGAGTCTAAATTGTCTTGTGTTTGGTGACAACTGACGACCTCAATTTTGACCTTAGGGCAAAACTAGCATCGGAATCGTATTCTTCGATCAATTTGGGATTAAATGATACCTATTTTGTTCATATTGCGGACAGTCAGTTTAGGGGAATTTCTAGCGCTTTTTCAGGCTGCCGGCCTACAGTGCGGCGCGGGGAGGGGCGCCACGCGGCTGTGTGTCTCTGACAGGCGGACCGACGGAGACAACGGAGCCAGGTGGAGACAATTGCCGAGTGAATACAACGGACCGGGTATACGGCTGGCGGCGGCGGCGGCGGCTCGGACAGGGGCGGCTGCCTCGGCCATTTGCGGACACTTTTGGATAAAATGGCCTTTTATGGGTGCTTCCTGGAAATTCGACAGAGAAGATGGCAGATGTTCTGTTATCTCTTATGTAGCAGTGCAGTGTTGAAAATGTCATTGTTTTTTATATTAATTCCTGGCTGAGCGAGGAATAGATTCAGTGAAGAATAATTGAGCGATTCGGCATGTTTTGATACATTTCAAAGTGCTTATGACAGCGCAAGGGTGCTCCAGTCTTCACTGCTCACACATTAAATGCTTTCTTTTTCCACTGTCTGTCTGTAAAAGTTTGCTAAATGCGTCGTTCAGGTATGATTAGGTTTTGATTAGCAAGAAATTCGAGAAAAAAAATCAGACCGGAAAGAGTTCGTGGCTTTGTTAGTTATGACTGAGCCTTTACTGTTGCCTACACACGTAGTTATCATTAAATGAAAATAATTTAACCCGCGACCTGGTGGGGGGGGGGGCTATTTTTTGCCCCCCTCCAGACTTTTCGATATATCTCCAGAACCGCTGCGCCAATCGTCACCAAACTTTCAGTACCTTCCCGGACATCAATTTTACACATTGTGACCAAAAATTTTTCCAAAGGCTATGATAGGTTGGCCGGAAATGACGTCAGAGTGACGTCATGTTCTGCCGTTTTCGACCCAAAAAAGGGTTTCGCGGGAAGAGCGTCAGGCCTATAGCTTTGCAAATACAGAAAAATGATAGAGACATAAAAGCTGTAGATTGGACAGGGCTACAAAACTGCTATCTCGGATTTTTGAAATTTTTGGATTTTGACCCCCAAAAATCAAAAAAATAGATTTTTTGGATATAATAATTGAAAAATCCAAAAAAAATTGAATTTCGCAAAAACCGGAATATATGTGATAGTCCTTACCGCCTTCCATCCACATACCAAATTTGAGATTGATAGCTCTTTTTTGGCGAAGTTATAGCGAAAAAACTGTTCAAAATTGATGACGTCAAATTTTCAAACTCAATTTTAGCCATTCTACACCCCGTAGCGCAAAACAAAGACCACCATTAGAATCCCCGTGACGAGCTGCATCGAATCAATACCCATTTTATGCAAAACTATCAACTTTAAAATTTGACCTTTTTTGGCCTGACCTTGACCTGACCTTGACCTGAAAGTGACCTAAACCGTACCTGATGGTCTTATAACCAACACCTTTGAGTTGGAAATGAAAAATTGGCCATAAAACATGTATCACACAACCTTAGTAAAGTTGGGCTCATGTGACCTGACCTGTGACCCTTGGTGACCTGACCTGTGACCTGACCTGGTATTGCCAGTGACCTCTAATAGCAACATATCTACTAGGCAACTGACGCCCTACCGCTGATTCTCGACAAAATGCGTTTTCCTCGGTGTTATAGCGCATTCCCTAGAAGACCCGTGAACGGTGAAACATTTCATCTTTGACCTGACCTGTGACGTCATCGGTGACCCCGAGGTCAATGAAATTTGGTTTCCGTCGACAAATTTGACAGGCCTTTCGAACGCCGTTTGAATTTTGCGATCCGTCCAGTAGTTTCGGAGATACGAGGGGGGGGGGCAAAAAATAGCCCCCCCCCCTCCCCACCAGGTCGCGTTATAAACAGACCCCACCAGGGCGCGGGTTAAGCACACGCTTATTTTGTCGTAATTTTGATGACACTGGGTTCATGAAACCGGTTTTGACTTTCTGCTTTTAAGTTCTCGATAGCTCCGAAGTCCGAGAGGCTACCGAGGGAATTTTTTAAGCATGACATACCTACCTACACCTAGCAGTTGTCCGAGAGTATGACCGTCTACACTTGAATTGCTGCCATAACGACCATGTGAAAATAGAGTTCAGACCAATTAACTTCTAAGACATAACTGCGTGAGATCCAGTAAAGGATAATAGCGGTTTTGGAAAGACAATCTAAAGAAATTTCAATTTGGCTATAACAACGGGCATTAAGGATTGTTTAACGCTTAACACGGTATTACCTACGTTATGACTTCTTTTTAATCCGAATTCCTACCATTGGCTCTTATCAAACATTCTAACATTATCTATTGAAAGAAAAATTATAATGCTTTGGTATTTTGGGGCATTGATGGTAACAAGCCTGCTTTGGGTTTAATGCGAACCAATTCTTCGTCATGGGGCGTGCGATAAAATATTGTCCCTCGGTAACAGCCGTGTGATGCGATGCAAATCGACACCATCCACAACACTATGTGCCTCCGTTCCACACTGAAAGGCCACGGTGCGTCCCAATTTGAACCGTCAGCTCCAGGCGCGCGGCGATGGGCCGCATCCAATGGTGGCCAGCGCGCGCGGCGCCGATCGCCACCCGTTCGCCGCAACTGGCCCGATCTGCGGCTGACGTGTGAAAATCACACCGCCAATTTCCATTCTGCGGACGGACCGCCGCGCGGGGCCATATCGAATGACGACCCTCCGCGGCGGCGGCGGCCGGTCCGTCAATGGCGGCCGCCCGGTGGCTGCATTAGAGCGCCGTATTTGCATTGTCGAGAGCGGCGGCCGCGGCGCCCTGTCCAGCGCGCGCGGCAGATCCGCCGCCGCCGCGCCGGCTTAGGCCGCAATCGCCCCAGAATAGCCGATATTAAATTTAAAGTGCAGCTGAGTAAGCGACACGAGAGCTCTTGAAAAACGGCGAAAATAGATGAAATCGTGCGCGCCGGCAGGAAATTTGAATAGCGCCGCGAGTGGCTGCCAGCTAGGAAATAAAGCGCCGCCGTGAACGAGCAGAAAGGCACAGGATATGCTGGTGGGGATGACACAAAAGGATAATTTAGCACTACTGTGGTTGGAACCGCTGCTCCTTAAGCCAAGGGTTATGCCAAGGGTTTGATTATGGTCGAAAAGAGCAGTGTCCATTTCTGGGTTCTAGAATATCGCAGGACATCTTTGGGGTGCGTACCTACAGAAATAATAAGTGTGGGGTGCGTAACAGCGAATTTTATCAAGCCGCGCCAAATACTTCACACATTGAAAGGCTGAAATATCCGTAACTTTGGTAATGCACTTTAATCGGAGCATATTTTTAAGGAAATGAAGGTTATGAAGGCCTCGGATAATGGAAGCTTTGAAAATCAGCGACAACATTCGCTGATGGCCGAACAGCCCACTCCCCTGCGCTTAAAGGGACCCTCCCACCTTAACATTAGATTTGAGTTGAGATAGCCAAATTGGTGGCCATGGCCTGAAAATACCGGTTTGGGCACTCACAACATCGAAAAAATGCTTTAATTCGGAGATATCGAATTTCAAACTTGCAGTTTTCGGATTCTAAGGGGCTAATGCATTGGTATGCCCCCTTAGAATTTGTGACGTCAGCGGAGATCTAACGATTTTAAATCTTTTACTAAAACGTTTGGTAGCACGCGGTGGTATATGCTGCTTTGCGCGCAACAAATGCCGCACTTTCAAACAAAGTCGCTAGGAACAGCGGAGATCACAAAAGGTAAACAAAAGTAAAAGTCTAATATCTTGAAAACCGGTGAATATTTTTCGATGAAATTTGGTAGATATTCGTTTTTGCTCTTTCTGAACCGAGCGACATCACTTTCATGCCAATTCATTAACTTTTTTGAAGGTGGGAGGGTCCCTTTAAACGCGACCTCGTCCCAGCTCTGCAATCAATCCTAGCCGTGCGGTATCGCGCCAGCTCCCTGTCCCCCCCCCCCTTCCACCCTGCCAGACGACTCAGAGCAGCGGGCCGGCTGACTCGTGCCGCCGCAATCAATCCGACCGCCGCCCGTATGCAACCCGACTCTGCCGGATTCGACACCGGCGACGGCGGCTTTTGTGGCGCACGGGGGCCATTGTGGCGCACTGCGGCCGCCGCCTGTGGTCGGGTCGGGAGGCGGGGGCGATAGGGCACGGTCCTGGGGTTGGTGTGCAGGGGTCGGGCATCCTGCCTTCCGGCGGGTCTGGGGAGGTATAGGGGTGGTTCGGTAGAATGGGTCGTCGATGGATGCTGCGGTTGTGGAAGATGCCTGACTTGAGTTGAAAAATATTAAATTGCCTGTTGCTGATACCAGATCGTCCTTCCGGTTCCCATGCAAGAAAACGTCATATCTTAAGAGATTTGTTTCCGCTAATTTGAAATGGCCAACCACGGACATTTTATTGCATCAGTCAATGTTAATAAAACGCTTCAACCTGCCAGGCCCATGTTTTTTTTTGTAAAATTGTTAACTTTTTTCTTCACGGATCTGTTATTTCAATGCAGAACAGGACAACTGACTCCCCCTTCCTTCATGCAGATATGAGGTCGCTGCCCCTCGGCTCGCTGCCCTTGGCTGAGGCGCGAGCGGCCCAACAGCGAACCGATCCTCCGGTGACTGGGCACCCGGCGCCAAAGGTGATCTCACAGCGCAAATAATGAGTCGATGGCGCCCGGCGTCCGCCCGGCTACCACGGGAGCCCGGTAGTCGCCGGCGCTGTGAAGAGCGACCACTCATGGCGGCCCTCGAGTGAGGAGCTCTGCACTCGTGCAGGTGCCAGGTGCCCGGTGACCATCTGTCATGGGGAGGCGATGGGTGCACTCAGCATCTGTCCGCAGGTTCCCACAGCTCTGACGGCTCGTCGAATGGCGGCGGCCGGCGTGATAAACTGGAGCGGTAAAATATGTTTCCAGTGATGCCAGCTGTCGAAAGCGACAATCTGATTTTAGGGTGGCATGTGAGAAAAGTCGCATCTTTCTGGTTGATTTAAAATATACTATTATGTCATTTGTTACTGGCTTTTCCGATAAGACCATTCCGAGTAGGGGATTAATACGATCGTAGTTTGCCTCATTACATTCTATGAAACGAGCCTCGGAAGTGAGTCGTCGGAAGAGACACTCTCCTGTTTCGCCTACCGTTTGTGTAACGGTCGACTGCGGCGGTTCGTTCGTGACGTATCTGCGCCGTGTTTGTATCTGCGCGCCGTGACTGTCCGAAACGCGCCGCGAGTGGAGCGCAAACTATTTGTACCCGTTCTCTGACGCCTGCTCTCGGCTGACGTATTTCTCCAGTCAACTCGCACGCACTCACCGCACGTATGAACACACATGACGCACCGCTTGGCACACAGATGACACACAGACAGACAGCAGACATGACGCACACACACACATACAAACACGAGCGGGAGCGTGCGCCGAGTCACGGTGGCGCCGGAAGCTGAGGTGACGCTGGAGGAGCGTCTGGAGCGCGTGGAATGTGACCCACGTGACCTGGTGACCCGTCAGGGAACAGGGCCAGGACAGGTGCCGTGGTGACGATGACAGGTGAAGGGTTGGTGTGTTGTCGGGTGTCTTCTTGGTTACGTCGCGTTCTAAAGGCTGGGCCGGGGCCAGAGTAGAATGTGATGGAGCGTAGCCGAGTGAAGAGCGTGCTGGATACCTACTCGGTTTTAATTTCGGCGTAATGCGGATTTTTATAAAGCGTGGATTAAAATTGCTATAAAGGCTTCAGATTTCCAGCGTGACCAGCTAACCCATTTTTCAAGGAATGCGGTGCATGAAACCATTAAATAAAGTCTGCATTCTTGGCAAAGCACATCAAATATGCGACTCATTTTTGCGACATACCACAAGACGACATACCACATACTCTGGACCCCACTTCCTTCTGCGGAATCTTCCGTTTCCTGTCCCTTTAAACGGCCCACCCGGGAGCAGGTATGTGTGGTTATTATCCCCTCTCCCGCTCTCCCCCTGATTTAAATACCACCGCGACACCTGTGCCCGTCGATCCGTCCATCTCCCTATACCTCGGACACACCGGATGGCGACCGATCTCCGCGAACAAAGCCGCTCGCCCTCCCACCCGCACAGTTCTCCCGTCCCGTCCCGGCGTATAATCCCGGCTACAATAACCCCGGCTTAGCTGCCGTGCGGGGGCGGCGGCGGCGGCGGCGGGGGTGGGGTGGCCAGTGGTCAGCCCTCTGTTGTGATACCGCACACAGAGGCACGCGCCGGCCGCCCCCGCTCCGTCAACACACCGTCAGACCGGACGGAATACCGCCGGCTCAATCCAACACCCGTCAGAGAGAGATGGTATACAGAGGACATCCCCAGGGGCACTGTGACGGTGGACGCACGTGGCGGGCTGGCCAGCCTGGTACGGGCGAGAGGCTGCCTGGCTTTCTCAACCCTCAATGAAACGCGTGAGGTGCTTAAACGGTGGCCATTTTATGCTGCTAAGTAATTGTGTTTCGTGGTTACCGTATGCCGCGAACGATTCTCATGAAGTTCGAGAAGAACAGAACGAGATAAATGAATGAATAACTGCAGATACCTACTACATACCTAATGTTCTGGATGATAGCAAAGCTTGATTAGTGAGCGAAATCTCCTCACCAGTCTACATCACCTAGTTGCATCCTCCTTATATCTCCCCGGCCCCGCTCACCTTCCTCCCTCCCCTCGGCTTCCTACCTCATCCCCTCCCCCTCAGCGATCACGGCGCGCTGACAGGCCGATTGGTGCGAGTTTAGCAGGGACCTCCGGTGCCGGAGATGGTATATTTACCGGCCGGCGTGCGCTCAGAGCGTGGGTGGCGCGCGGAGGATTAGTGCCGTAATCATCGGCTCCCCGTAGGAACGGAGGGAGGGGAGGGACAGCCACGGGGAGAGGTATCGGGCGGGAAGTGAGGCCGTACTTAACATCTCACGCACTACGGTGGATTGGAAAGAACGGCAGGAATTTAGAGGGAAAACGGAAGAAATCGGTCATTCTGATGTTTGTTGTTTAGTGTTATGGACTTGCTTGATTAATTTTGAAAGAGATTCACCTTGTGCAAGCGGTAAAGTCGTTGGGCAATCACCGGAAATGAATAATCGGAAGCAGATATGGAAAATAAAACGTACCCAAAAGACCACAATGAAAATGCGTTTGGATTTATCCCACGGCAATTCCTGACAAGATGTTCTAGATTTTGGTAGTTAACATTCTTCTCACAAGCCACAACCACTTAGTTTCGCGAGAATCCCGTTTCAATGCTGGCTGATTCGGCGTCATTCATTGGTACCGTTCCCTCCCACGCCTCTCGGTCTGATCGGATTTTTATTGGATCGGTCTCACCCACAATCCAGCACCTTTCCTTCTCCCATTACTAAGCAGGTGGCCCGTGACCACAGCAGCATTATAACACACATTCCTCAGAAAACTCGTCACTCTCACGCCCTGCCTTTTCTGCGGCTCCCATCTTGGCATGTTCTCCGTCCGTCCCATTTAGATACCGTCTCCGCCGACCACCGTCGACGCCGAGACGCCCAAAGTGACGTGTCGCTCACGACCACCGTGACGGTGCCAGATACCAAAACACACACACATACACACACAGCCGGCATTCCGGGCTGTCGGCGGCGGCATTCCTGTTCCCGATCGGGCCGGCCGCGCCGCTCACGATGTGGCGTCTGTGACGCGCTGTGAGGTCGCCCGCCGCCCCCGCGCCGCCGCCCGGTCCGCAGCGCCGCGTCTGTGGCCCAAAGTGGCCACCGTTGCGATAAACGCCGCAATAGACGTCGTGGCGACGCGGGCCTGATGAGGTAATGACGGCCGATTCGGCGCGGAGGCGACGAGACGCGGCGACGCCCGCCGTGGGTGTTCCAAGGAGGAGGGGGTAGTGAAGGGAGGGCTGGAATCGGCCCCGAAATGGCACAGCAGCTCGTCTCTGAACCGGCCGTGTCCAGGGCTCAGAAAAAAAGTGTTTCGCATTTGGCGTGGTTTGATTCAGAGCTAGAGGGAATCTTGAACCATCGCCTGACATTCGACCACGACCTATTACGAAATGCAAAGTAATTTCAAATGTAAAATATGAAAATCATTTTTTAATCTCTTATTAAATTTGGAATACTGTTCTAAACTTATATGTCCGTTGTTGTGCTACTGTCAGTGATTTGCATCGTACGAGGGCAAGTTAATCGGCAAGCAGCCAAACTTCTAAGAAGCTGGCCCGGTAGCGAGTAGTTCTTGATGGCACACGAATGGAAAAACAACTTAAAAGGTACATGGAGTCACATCTACTTCTAATAATACTATATAACAGAGTAATGTCATGCTGTAGGTAGCCTGCGAGATGTGAGTAATGGCAACTTAAACAGCGCTAGCAGTCCGTCATATGAGAGGTCAGACGACATCCTCCTGTTCGCAGTGCGGTGACTAAGCCATAACAGGAACTTATGTTGTACACGCTCTATCCTGCCCAGATGTGTTTTTGCCGCGCCTGACCAGATCTGGGATCCAAATTCTAAGACAGAACGGACGTTAGCAAAGTATGCGGCCATGACGGCCCCTTCGTTCAACTGCCCATTCTGTCCATGACAAAACTGAAACGAACGCATGGGCACACCTAAAGCACGGCGAGCCTTAGAAACGATGAAATCGACGTGTGCGTTGAAGGTCAGTTTGCTGTCTAAAATCACACCAAGGTCGCGCATTGTGTCTACTTTTTCTAAAACTGTTTCATCGACGGTGTATACATATCGCACAGGGTTTCGTTTAAGCGTGACCGACATGGTTTTGCACTTTGATGTATTAAGAGACAGTTTCCATGTTTCGGCCCAATCTGAGATACGGTTCAGGTCATCCTGGAGAAGGGATTATTATTTCAATAGGTACCTAATATACGTCCCAAAATCACTCGGATCTTCATAAAAATTGTTAAGCGCTTGAACTATACGGCTCGAAGCATCGGAGCGCCTCAGCTTAAATCCATACCTACGTAGTTTTCCTCTAACCCGACGAATGAATTTAATGAACATCACCATGTCGCGGAAGTGAAAAAATATATGCCAAAAATTGCAATCTACTGACTACGTACCTAACGCCGTGCATCTCGATCGTAATGCAATCGTTTTATGGTGTGTATAACGTTACGTGGTATGACGTGGTTTTTGTGATTCAGATTTCAGATTGCGATCATACCTGGCTGCTCTCATAAATGCTTATTTATTCAGAGGATGAATTTAACAATATTTTCCCTGCACTTAAAAAATCCTGTAAAAATGTCCAAATGGATGAATGGGTGGCTGTGGGCCCGGCTGCCCGGCTAAGCAGCGCTTGCTATGAATGACGCCACGGACCCACCACACGATCTATCCAACGCCGGGCTCACCGCCTTTGAGCAACTGAAACTAGGTTTTTATACAAAACTATGGTGTTGAGGTTGTTTTGAGATGCAAAAATATTTCTTCCAAAATTCCAATAAGCTTTCGAATATCCCACTTTTAAATTGCAATAGCCATAAGTATAAGCAAGTCGTGCACATCACGAGCGAGTCCGTTTCTCAAAATTGCATCGGCGTTCCGGAGCAAAGGGACCGATCGTGCCACTTACACTTTTCTGCAGTCTGCAGGTACATACCTATTTACTTGACCCTTGCCCTGCTGGGGAGGGGGGGGGGGGGGTTTGAATACGCCCCTATGGTTTTCACGAATATCTTTAAAAAGGCGGTCGCTATCTTTGGCACACCTCATTATAATCCTTTCTTCACATGTTGTGAAAAATTCAGACCAAGGTCTCCACATGGTCACTGGTCAGGTCACCAGGTCACGTCAAGTGACCTCATCATAAAAAGTGTCAATGCCTGCCAATGCCTACACCGAGTGACGGATCGTTTTGAAACTTTCAGCGATTGGTAAAAGCAACATTATGTACAAAATGAATATCGTAGAATCTTGATATCTGTGACCTAAGGTCCGGTCACTTTTGTGACTTCTCTATGATAAGTCAAGGGGAGAAAATTGAAAGGCGCCTCTTCTGGGCGAACGTCATTCTAGACACTTTTAAACACCAAGGTACAAGTAAACATGACATACTGAACCGGAAAATGGCACCCGTGAAACCTGGTTAAGTCCCTGAGGTCATCAAGGTCACGAAAGATATGCAACCGTTTTTCGCTAATAACTTTTGATCGAGGCATGCTAGGTGAAAACGCGTTAGCTGTGTTCATCTTGATGATACAGATCGGCTGTTGTGCTACACAATGTTTTCGGCTAGGTCATGACCTTGACCTGAGATCAAATCAAATCAAATCAAATTGAGATCAAAAGACCTTTCAAGGTCCAAGTACCTATAGTTCATTCGACACGTCTTGGCGAGAGAAGCACGATGCCGGTGAAAGTTAGCTCGTGCAAGGTTTGAGTAAAAAGCTATTGCAGAAAAACCATTCCGCAGAAATCGTCTAATTTGGCAGTGTGTGCCCCCTGTTACCTGTAGGCATAAGCATTCACCTTAGGTCAAATCTGAGAGAAATAATCAGAAAGAGCGTCAATAGGGCTATCAAATGCGCCTTTCCGGGGCACTGTAGCTCTATGAGTTGGTTTCCGAGTTATGCGCCAAGCAAACATAAAAACGAGTTGATAGATCTATCCGACCATCCATAAGTTCGATGGTTAAAACGGCAAAAAGGACTGGTTTTGCACAAATTTAACACTTGTATATTGCTCATTTTGTTTTTCATTAAAGTGAAAATTTAACACTTGTTTTTACTTTTTGCATTTTTGAACTGGTGAGCCGGGAGCTATGAAATGCAAGCTGGTGATCTATGAAATGTGAGGTGGTGGAGTATGAATTGCGAACTCCACACATGATAATTTGAAGTTCACCCGAAATAAGTACCTACTTAAGTGACTGACGGAGATCAGCAATGTGTTTTGAGGCTTCAAACGAAATCTATGCAATACTCCCTAAACAAACTGATGGGTACCTACTAGTCGACATTGGTAAATGAGTTAAATGCGTTCATCTGCGCTTTAGTGGTGCCGACGGCGATTCGCCGTTTGAGGCCCCACCGCCGCTCGCAGCACTCAGGGGCTGCCGGTTTTCCCGTACCTATAGGTGCTTTTGCTTACTGCTGGTGGGGAAGTTTTAACGCTAGAGATTCATTGCGAGAAGAAACTAAGTCTTTCCCTCCATGAAGGTGAATCCTGATCTAAGATCGTTCCCGTCATTTGGATAGGAAACTAAAGCAAGAACTGTTGGTGGTGTAGAAATAGGCGCAGGATAGCATTGAACAAGGCCAGCATTGAACGGACCGACCATGTAGTGCTAGGTGATTCTATCATGGGTAAGGACTTTGGACATTGCGCGAGAGAGATTTATATCGATGGTAATTGGTAGCTATTTATGAACCTGAAATTAAGTGCATTGCTCAATCTTTACCAGATTTCATGGATAATTTAACCCATGGCCATTATATGTTAAATGAGTCTTGGAAATTCACCTTCCCCGCTTTTAACTTTTGCGCTGTTTCCATGAACAGCAAAACGCAGGAGATAAATCGGAAACTTTGCAGACGTTAGCACAAAAATGACGTGATTTTGGAGGGCGATATGACTTTTGAGCGGTCTGACACCATTATCAGATGGCCAACATGATGCTGAGCGGCCTGAGCGCACACAGTTGCGCAAGAATTATAGATTGTGAGTTTTTGTAAGCATAAAATAAACTAACAATAAAGAGCCAGATACCTAAGATACACCAACTACGAGCTTTCAGATTTTAAACGTTTAACGTTTTTAGGGCGGGAGTCAGGAGAGCAATAAAGCCGAACGTTAAACGCAGACCTATGTATACACAGACCTTAGACGCAGACTTAACCTAAATATCCAAATATCCAGAATATGCATATGAGTAACGAAAATAAAAGCTGTAACATCGTGATTGGGTGCAGTCCAATATGTCTGCTGGAGATCAAACTGTACCAAAATCAACGGCTCGGCAATTTGACAGATCATTGAATGCACTGCATCGAAACTTGCATTTTAGACGTTCTAAAAGATGCTTGCTTTAAAATGATCGCCATCAAAACTTAACACATCCCCAGAATTATGAAAAAGATGATGTGAATTATTTTAAGCATGGTGTTGTCGGACTCACCACACCTCACCTATTTATCGCCAGAATTTGTCCCCGACGGCAGGAGCGCGGCGTACCGACTCGAGCGGCGAGCGCGGCCGGTTTTACCGTATCGCCGGAACGCCTGCTCCTAATAGTGCGCCCCGCCGAGACGCCGCAAAATCCGGCTCCGATGAGTAAAACGCCCCGCTTGTTGTGTTATTTTCTGGGTGAGTGGGCGGACCATTTTGGTTCCTAATGCTTTAACTAGCGTGTTTGAGGCGGAAAGTGATTATTATTGCCAAGGATTTTAACCGTTGGTTTGGGAAACGTTTTAGCGTTTGAAATTAGCGCAGTGTAAACAGTTTCAAAGTTGGACGCATCGTAGTGCTTAAAAAATACAATGGAGTTACATATTAAATCAAGACCTAACGCAAGCGGGGATTGAATGAGACATGTTGGTAATATGCAAATTAGGGTAACAGTAAGATATTCCCTGCTTTCATAATCCAATTTATTTATTTCGATGCTTCTATTGCTTAAGCTTGATTTTATAGCCGAAAGGTAAACGCTTTTACCCAAAAGCCTAGCAACGTAACCGGTAACGGCCTAGCTACCTAACAAAACTAATAACCGAATCTCCATCCAGCCAGTGTTGATCTTATGGACGATCTTATGGATGATCTTACGGACGTTTTCTGTTCAGGGCTTACCACAGCATCTCTCTGCTATCCATGAACAGAGAAGCTCATTGAGCAACAGCTTGCAGCGTAACTTTTTCTACCCGAGTCACCGCTCCGGTCCTGAGCTGGGCTGCATGGCCGTTGACCGGTGGACGGTTGACCGCTGCTGGAGTTCCCGTCCCGGCCGCCGCCGCCGCCATCGCTGCCGCCACCGCTGCCTATGTATGTCCCAGCCGCCGCTCCTGCTGCCGCCGGTGATGTTGTTACAGCTGCTGCCGCCGCCGCTGCTCCCCGCCATGCTGTCCTGGTCTTCTGACACCATTGTCGCGCACGCACCCCACCCTCTCACCACCGACTGTAACCACAGATCAGTCGACCCCCTTCCGCACACCGGGGAACCCTCAGGCTCGGCTGTCACCCCCGTAGGGCTGCCACCGTGACCTGGGGCCCAAACGGGGCCTTCACTCTTCACTGAACCCATATTGGGCCCCGCTGTGCACCGGCCGTCCGACAGGCCATGTTGGGCGTTTTTAACCCTCACTCTACTACATACGACTCACTCCGCCGATGTGACCCAGCGGGGGTCCACGGGGGTCAGAGGGGGTCAGCGGCGCCCGGGGGAGACGGCGAGCGGGACGGCGGCGACAGCAGCTCCGGCGCCCAACTGAGCCCCGCATCGGCAGCATGCAGCCGGCCGCCGCCGCCGCCGCCAAGAGCATCATTCAGAATCGGCGCCCGCCGGGCCTGGATGGCCCCTGAGTCTCGTTGACTGCGGAGGAGGGCGCTCTGAGGCTGGAGGGCCATCCAGTCCGGTCGCCCTCCAAACTGGAGGACCCTCCGCGCAGGCCCTCGCGCGCTCCGACGCCGCCGATGTCGGTGCCGACGTTGCCGTCGGAGGGGGAGGGGAGGGCGGCGGTGGCGACGGGACGCCCGCAGGTCGGGGTTCGACGGTGACGCGGCACCGCCAGACCGGTGCCGCGGGGCCTGAGCTGTGCATGGGCGTGACGCTGTCCGCGACAGACCGATTGATTCGTGACGGGGTGCGCATCGGTCGAGGGGGCGCTCGCTTCGGAGAGGCTCATTTCGAATCGGGCAGCCATCCGCCGCCGCCGCCGCCGCCGCCGTGCCGCCGTGCCGCCGTCAATCGTCGCGTCATTAATTCCGGCCATTGTGCGCGTAATCAGCATTTGCAGAGGAACTCGCAAGAAACTCAATGAATAGGACGGGCGCGATTCAGCGCGTACAAAGGGCAGCCGGCCACAGGCCCCTCCCCCAGTGCGGGGCGGAGTCGGCGACGTAATCAATGACGCTCGACCAATCGCCGCGAGGGGCTGCGGGCGGCGTGTGCTGATTGGCGGCCGCCGGCGAGCGCCCGCCCCTAATCGTCGTCGGAGAGCCAGTGAACGACCATCCAAATTACCGAAAAATTGTGATAGATTTGGATTGTTCTCGAGAGAGGAGCCAGTGAAGAGCACTTCGAGCTCTCGGTGTGTTTTGCTTGTACCGTGGAGGACCTGAAGCCGCGGAAAAAATCGTCGTGCGGTGTGACGCGTCTGCAAGGAGCAGCGAGTGGCCTCCAGCTTGTCTCAAGAACCGCTCCCGGTGGCCCAGAGTGGATCCTCTCAGCTTTCCGCTGCTGGGCGCGCCCGGCGAGCCCGGCGAGCCCGGCGACGCGGACCCGGCCGACCCCAATGACATGACCCTGAGTCCCAAGCCGACGCCGTTCTCCGTTTCGGACATCCTGTACCCGTACGACGAGGTGTACCGCAAGTCGGCCGCCCTGGAGCCGGGCCTGGTGCCCCTGGCCGGATCGCCCGTCTACCGCGGCACTCAGCAGAACATGACCAACCCGTACGCGCACATGCACGTGCCGCAGCTGTCGGCGCCGGCGGCGGCGTTCCAGACCCAGTACTGCAACGCCGGCGACTTTGGCCACTATACGGACGTGCGGAACACATCGGCGGGATGGTACAGCACGCCCACAGACCCGCGCTTCGCCAGTGAGTACAAAGACGGGGTACCGTGGCGGATCCAGAGTACGGCGATGGGGTACGGTGACAGGTCCAGAGTACGACATTTCGGGGCACACAGACCGGCGAGTCAGTCACTGGCTGGTTAGGCCAATGGGCTAGGCACTAATAGGATAGACTTTCTAATTCAGACACTGGTGTGTAAGACACAGGTGGTCATGTTAGTGCCAGCTGGGCCAGGTAACAGGTCACCAAATGCTGGTGAGTCAGGTAAGTAGATACAAATTACATATTTACAGACGACCTACGACGGAGAGAGGTGCGGTCCATGTTTTAGTGGGGAACGGTTAGATTCGGTGATAAGTATCAACTGGATAGTCGCATCAAGAGCTAAAATTGATGTGAAGCAAGGAATGGGCCGAATGCACCACTGCTGTAAGGTTTGAGGTCTGATATGCTGCATGACACATACGAAGCGCTAAAAAGGGACCGGAACCGACCTCATCGAGCTGGGGATTCGAATTTCGAATAAGATCAAACATTTAACAATGAACATAGATAATGCATGACGTTGGGTATTAGGTATTGGTGCCGCACCTCGTATACCTGAGCAATAATGTTCCTAAACTGCACGATACACATTATACATGCCAAAAGGTGGATTTTCCGATAGAACTAGCTCAGTGATTTCTGTACTGGATACCTCCCAGAGTAACAGGAAGGGCAATGCCGGCGTGAGAAACAAGGTGGATTGGTCACAGTAAATATGGCAATTTTTAATTCGGCTGAGGCCCTGTGGAGTAAATATGAATTTATTGAACTGTGGCGGGCCCAGAAAGGTGGTGTTGAACGCTGCGTGGAACATTATGCGCGAAAACGTTCTTCAATTTTCAATATCGCTTTGCTTTTGCTTTGTTGTGCAGTTAACAGCAAACTTTTCATTGATTTTCTTTCTCTGTGAGGAAAACCACAAAAGACTGTATGTGTATCATTCTCGGACGTTCCGGATGGGAGCAGATGCCCCAAATGCCCTTTCCTCTTAGATCCGGCAGTGTACCCGAATGGCCAGAGGTGAATTACCAACACGACGTTTTATACTGCAATCAATGGAATTAACCGTCCCATTTAGACAAAATGCGCCTAAAATCAGAAAGTTTTAAGGTGTTTGCAACGGATAAAAACTACCCGTTTATTTCGCCTTTAATTTTTTCATCTTCATTTTGCCATAGGTATTTTATGAAACGTTCTGATATTAAGATACAAAAGTCCAGTTATTTTTGCACTAGAAGTTCACTCCTAGATGTATGGCACAACGACGATCTAATGACTTAGATGGGGAGTGTATCTGGTATGTAGGCATACATTTCTCATGTATATTGTATATGTCTAATTTCTCATCCACAAAGTTTTTTCTCGTTGTTACTCTGTGCATATAAATGCTGAGCAAAATTTTTAGTTTTGTTTATTTTCATTGAGATGAATGACAGCTGACCTCGGCGATCTTCAGTAGGGGAGCTCGGGGCGAAACGGCCACCCTATTGTTTGTTTCTATGCCGACGCTTCATTTTCAAAATGAGAATGATTCTTTTTATGTTAACATGATTCCTATTAAATTGTCCTTCATTTCAACTTCGTTTCATTTCTAAGGACGTTGACATACATTTTTTTTTTTGCTTTGCCAAGTTGTATAGGACAACTTGGCAAAACTTACACCTATGCATGTTGGCCACTTTGCCCCAACCCCCGGGGCAAAGTAAACATCTATGACTTCCTTGCCCGGATATGAGAAACAGGATAGTTGCCTCATGCACGAAAAGGCCAATGGGGGTCTGCCACTTTGCCCCGTCGATTTTGTCCCGCGCGTACCGTCCGAGACAAAAACATTCCAGCTCAGCCATTAGCGGGTCAAAAAGATTACGATTGGTATAGAAGACTGGTACGATAACCATACAATGCATAAACAAGAACGCTTAAATAAAATTACAAACGGTTATGGAGTAAAATAGCATTTATAAATCGTAAAAATAGTAAGACACTTTGGAAACATACTTTTCAGTTTATCACAGAACAATGGCGACGGACCTGAAACTCCGGTGTGGCTCATTCAAACGACCGTGAAGAGAACGATAATTGGCAACCAATAACTGGAGTTAACACCAATTGTGAATGGCTAAAATACCGGGTGGCCGCTTTGCCCCTGTCAGGTCATAGCAAAACTTTAACCAGACCCTGCAACGCGATACTGAAATGAAAATTGCAACAAAGTGCCAGATACACCGAAATGATATATTGATTAATTGACACAGACGACCAGAGTAAAACTTGTGCTCTTCTTCGCACCATGCATGACGTTCGGTCGGCCGTCATTTCCAGTCGTTTGTAATACCCAACTTCCAAGCCATCCATCATTTCCCGGTAGACACTGACCAGCAGTCAGCTATCCGTCACACTCTCCCAGCCTATACGGCCGGCAGTCGATCGGTCTGCGGCAGTGTTCGCCACGGGCCGGGCCAGCCCAACGGGCCATGGGCCGGGCTGGGCTACGGGCTGGGCCGGGCCCCCAAATATCATTAGTTAACGGGCTATGGACGGGCCGGGCCAAGAGCTTTGTGCACTATGGGTTTTGCGATTAATGTCAATTTAAGAAAATTTGGAAACTGATGCAAACAAAACCCACTGGGAAAATACAAAAACCAAACCAAATTTAAGCAATGTGAAAGAAAACCTACTTTATATTGAATTTTGGGAATCTTGAGAATTATCCAATATCACATCATGTCACACATAGGAGGGTTTTCATAAAAATTCCGCAACCAAAAAGATCAGAGAATCTCTAGCATCATTAGTTTGTAATAAAAGTTAAAATGTAGTCATCAGAATAACTTACTTAGCACTGCAACTCCAAAAACTAAGAAGCCACTCAACAATGGTGGGCTACAGGGCTACATTAAGTTTAACACTTATATATGGCGATAGTGAGACAATTCCAACACAGTCTTTTTTCCTTCACCGACGGCATTTTAACGAACAGAACCTTAAAAGGATACTCACAAAACACACTGTAAGTAACGAGGAACTCTACAGAGTATTTCGCGATGAAAGCTTCTTTAAATGTCCATAAATTTGTCAAAATAAATCACAACACAAACCAGCCCCTTCGGCTTCTCAACAAAGTTTGCAATCATGGCGGCGGCGCTATGTTTATGTGGCGGCATCTAGGTAGTATACACAACAGTATATCAAATAAATATGTTGTTTAAGTAAGTATCAAGGTGAAAACAAAGTTAAACAAATAAAAAATAAAACCTAAATCACGAAGTCTGAAAACTCGAACGAAAAACAAAACAAAAACTTGATCATACCTATATGTTTTATTATACAATTGGTCAGAATCGCTACCTGCCGCAGCTGCGACAATCAAGAAGTGTTCTCTCATTTTCGATTGATGATGATGATGCGTAAAAGTCGCAAAAGTATCCAATGACATTTCAAGCTCACCATGTTTTCTGCTTACGCTGCTAGCGATATCCATATCTTGAAAAGAGCCGAACATAAAATAGCAAGGAAAGTAGCAGATAGTTGTCCACAGAGATTCGGTTGACACGTGGGCATGAATTGAAAATAGATAAGATCAGTTTTGCTGATAATCGGATGGATTTTCTCTTTTTTGGGAAGACAGTGCTAAAGTTAGTGTCACCTATTTTGTATGCTTTCTCAGGCTTTTGATATTGCAGCATCTATGGAGTGAATTTAACAGCAAGGTCAATCCCAGACAGATTCATCAATTCCCATAAGTCAAGCTTTTTTTCTGCTGGTAAGTGCTGGGAAGTATAGAGTATGTGGCAAATACTTCCTTCAAGTATGCATTAGAGTCACCAATTATGAATGATAATGTTCACACACATTAGCTTGCAAGATAACTTTACTCATAGAATGTAGTTAATATAATCATGTAAACTTTTTATAGGTGTGTAATCATGACCTAATTGACTGAGGTGCTTGCTGTTACTGTTAAAATTTGTGCCATAGGTGCTTGAAATGATTATATTCATTGAAAAGAAGGGAGTCATGATTGCCATGTTAATATTCATGCAATTTGAATTCAGGTGGCAGCACTTCTTTTCCAAAATCAGTGTTTATCTTTCCAAAATCTTCATTTCCTCGCTGAGGAGTGAAATCGGCCTCATCGTTGTCAAAAATAGCAGAATCGTTGTCATTTTTAGCACGTGTGACAAAAATAGCACGTGCTAAAAATGACAACGATTGACCAAACCTCCCCCGACTGAATTGTTCTCAAAATAGTGTAATCAATCATGCTTATTACGGAGCGAGCGAAGCGAGCGGAGTCTTACGTAGAATAACGGAAATTTCTGAGTATGAGCGGCCGGCCGGCCGGCCGGCCGGCCGTGCGGACGCTTTTGCAAGGCTTATATCTCAGCAACCACTTGACCGATTTACATGCGGTAATTTTTGTAGGGTAGCTTCATTCCTTCTACCAAGTATTGGACTATTCCCGATGCATGTGGGTGACCCCTTATGCACGTGCCACGTGCAAAACGAAGAGGTGTCACTTTTGTAATTGTTGCAATATCTCGGTAACTACTTGGCCGATTGCGCTGAAAGTTGGCATGTAGGTAGGCACCCACTAGGCACTGCATATCCATGTGCCAGAGTTGGGGTGCTGCTGCACGTGCGCACGTGCAGGGGTCGTTTCCAGATCTCGAGAACGGCTGGACCGATGGCGCTCAAATTTGGTACACAGTTAGGGACCAGTTAGTAGGGTGCCGTGCACAAGTCAGTTGGGACCCATTTTGCACGTGCGCACGTGCAGGGTGCCGCTCCCAGATCTCGAGAACGGCTGGGCCGATTGTGCTCAAATTTGGCACATTGCTAGAAACCGGTCAGTAGGGTGCCGTGCACAAGTCAGTTGGAGGTACCCCCTCGAAATTTCGCACGTGCAAGACTCACCCCCTCGCTCGCTCCGTTAGTCGCCCCAAAAGGCGCTATACTGGTTATAGCAATAGACTAAGACAATAACTAGATTGCTATTTTTGACGGGCCGGGCCGGGCTGGGCTTGGAATATTTGCCAAGAGCGGGCTACGGGCTGGGCCGGGCTCTGAACCCATGGGCCCGGGCCGGGCTGGGCTGGGGATTTTGGGGCCCGTGGCGAACACTGGTCTGCGGTGACGGCGGCGGCGGCGGCGGCGGCGGCGGCGGCGGCGGTGGCCATGTCTATTTACGTCGTTAGCGTCGAGCACCTCCGCGGACGGGGAACGTTTCGGTAATCGCCGGCCGGTCGATAGCTGCGGGCGCTAAGAAAACTGGGCCCGCTCTGCTTCCCCACCCCGTCCTGGCCTGGCTGACCGCACGGGCCGAGTTCCGCACGGAACGGAGGGAGGGGGAGGGAGGGGCGAGGGCGGGCCGGGACGGACGGGGTATACGGTCCCGTGTTTGGACAGAGCAAATAAGAGGCGCGCGTGGAGCAATATTGGGAGACGACTCGGCCGGCAATGATGACGTCGCCGACGAATGGCTTTCTTTTGTTAGGCTGATAGCTCGGCAAAGACGGGACAGGATGAGTAGTTCACTCGGGTGATACGGCGGGGACGGGGAACGTTAGACTAGACGGACGGGGTGGATTCTGGAGGAATATCAGATGTCTAGACCCGGCTATTACTAAGGCAGGGAAAGTGGGATAAGACGGTCAGGGTAGGTAAGACGGGCACCCCTTCTGCAGACCAAACCAATAGCGCTACGAACGAGAAAAATTAGGACCAGAATTGCCTTTCCCACTACACACCACCATTGAAGTCTGGTGAATTTGTGTTCAGTCGATAATCTTTTATTTTTATTTCTTTAAAACACTCATTTCATTGAAAACATCCATAATGTATTGTGCAAGCTTTTGTGTGTAGCACTATAGAGTTAAAAACTCGCAACCACTTGTGGTACACTCATATGCCACTAGTGATCATTTACCGCGGATTTGCTTTGTCTGCATCAAATTGTCCACAGAGAAAAATCGTGCTGAACTTCTGACATTGAGTTTGGGGTAAGACGGGCAACTATGAATCCAATGGGTCTGTAATGGTGAAAATATTTTTGTTGCTGTAGGAAAAAAAGAAGCATTTCTAACAAGAATATGTTCGATTCCGATATTCAAAGACATGCTAGCAATATTCCTTCGGCACAGTTTATTTTCGAATAATGAATGTGAAAACGGTTCTACATGGCTTCTGAACTAGGGCCTATATACGAGCATTCGCCTTGACATGTCTTACGAATGTCTTATACTGCCATTTCCGAAGCACTTGAGACCAACGAGCGACTGTATCAATGCGGGTAATCTCGGGCATTTGTTGCGAGCTGTGCTGATCGGTGAAAGAAGCTGGCCGTCTTGCCCTACCCATGTGACCGTCTTACCCCATGGGGTGGGGTAAGACGGGTTTTTGCAAGGTTTTGCAAAAATAGCTGCAGTTTATTTGTTGAATCAGATCTAAGTCTCATCTTCTGGCAAATGGAAGTAAAATGTCTAAAAAAGGTTTTCAGTCAGTTTCCCGTTTCTATGATGTTTCTAACCGGCCGAAAAATGGCTCCAAAGTTAAGGTGCCCGTCTTACCCCACTTTCCCCCACTTTTGTATTTGGTGGATATTCGAACGACGTAAGGGTGAAATATTACTTAACTTTCAGCTACAGGTGATTCATTCGGCTTATTTTACATAGATCCCCTTGTTATCTCGTACTTTGAATCGATTGATTAGCAGAGTAACACTGTGAAATAACTCTAACAATAATCGACCGACCAGCACTAGATCAGCAGTGGCGATATCACCTCCACCTCTCCTGCCACGCCCAGTAAGCAGCCCGCCGTATATTCGCCATCACGGGCCTGGACACGACATAAAGCCTCCGTTCGATCCCTGCATATGAAACGAGGATGACGCCGGCCGCCGGCAGTGACCGTTCAATATTTCCCAATCGGCCTCAGTGAAGAGCGCGCTGTCGTGCGTCTGAATGGCCACAGCATTGAGAGAGGAGCGTCCTGCCCAGTGACCCGCATTCTGCGCATTCCTGCAAGTCGAGCGGGTGTCACGCGCCGCATTGCACCCCTCTCTCACCTCACCCACCCCTCTCCGCTGCTCCCTTCCCCACGATCGGCGTGCCACAGTTCGCTGATACTGTGCAGTCCATTCATCAACCTCTCCGTCGCCGCCCGGCGTGTCCTCCGCAGCATCGCAGCTCGAATTGAACCATCCACCTATGCCAACACCACCGCCGCCGCAACCGAGGCGTCTTGTCTGTGCCGCTCGTTCTATCTCAAACACTGCCACCAGGCTCGATTGAGGCACTGAGGCACCGAGGCACGATCCGTTCTCGCTCGGCTGGCTCGTCTTTGAGCGCCGTCCGCTGTGGTCACGATCGCGTCTCGTTAGCGGTGTGATGAGCCGCCGCCACCGCTGCCGCCGCCGCTGCCGCCACCGCCGCCGCCGCCGCTGTCGCCTCTCGGGGGTTCTGCGGACGGTGTCGGTGGCGGCCAGCCGACCTCGTGTCCGTGTCAGAGAATAAGAGCGGTATGCGGAGGGAGGTCACGAATGGTGTGACGATAACTGAGAGGAGCGAGTGTAGAGGACGGCGTAGTTTGATGGTGGAATGCAGAGCGAAGCCGGGGGTGTTGGTGAAAGATGGCTGACCGTGAATGGGGAGCTGATCGGTCAGTTACACTTATCGTTTTGTTGATTATGCTATGAGCTGTACTTTGTAGCAGCTTTCTTCAAAGAAAGTTCACGGGAAAAGGCTTTTAGCTATGCTTACTTACCTTCAGCTGACTGGTAAGTGGTAACTATCAAAGAAATAAAATATTTTATATTTACGGCAGGTTGAAAGCTTGGATCAGTCCAGCTTTATCCCACTCATTTCAATGACGGCTAACATGGGCGATGTCCACGCGTCTGCACGTCCCTCCCGTGCAGTGTGCTCGCTGCCGGTGTGACACAACGTCCCCTGTTTACCCTGGGGCGCAGCGTCTCTGTGACGTCATCATCGCAGCGGCGCTGCCATATCCAGTCATAAATCCTGTGAAGCTCTTAATTCCGGCAAATCACTTGTCCAAACAGAGCCGCTCTCAAGCAAAACAGCGGCCGTCGCTACAGAGTGACGCGGCGGCCGGTACGGCGTGTTTTCGCTGCCAGCGCTCCGGTCCCTCGACGGTTCAGGGCACGACGCGACAGTGCAGGCGGGACGGTGGGATCCGATCTGGACCGTGTGGGGCTGCTGTCCCGGCATGAACCATGCAATAACAGACGCCCATGGGCATTGATAAATTCATAAATTAAATGCAGCATTATGTGTAGGCATTATTGCAATAAGATCTAGATTTTTATTGCAATTCTGTAAAAAGTATCGTAGTTTAATAAAAGTAATCTCAGTCTCACGATGAATAACAAATATCTAAAATTGCTCTGTCAAACATACAAAGATTGATTGAGCTTTTGGCAGGGCTAGTTATTAGCTGATACCGATATATCCATGGGGCTGGAGCAACTAAAACTGGGAAAATGTAATGTTCCGAAATCCCACAGTATCTGCCTGCGTAACTTTGTTGACTTCTCTGACCCTGTTGTCTCCCTCCGCAGTCTCTCGGCTCATGACGGGCTCGACCGGCATGAACGTCAACATGTCCAACATGGCGTCCTTCGGCGCCTGCACCGACACCAAGCCCATGCAGTTCCCGCTCAGCCAGCGGCGGAAGCGGCGCGTCCTCTTCACACAGGCGCAGGTAGGCTCCCTGCTGAACGATTTGGTTCTTGATTCGGCTATCAATGGCCTTTGATATGATGTGGTTATTGAAATATGAGTTCATGAGATGAATAATTCGAGCAGGTGGACCTGTGTCCTGTACGCATTCGTTTAAGTTAGCATTCGTCTCAAGTTTCCCTTAATTCAGTTTCATCTGTTGTATGTTGGCAAGAACCTTCAGCCTAATTGCGAAATTTAACCGCATCGTTATTATTTTATACCTAAGTCATCATTGTTTTGCTCTGTGTTTCAGTAAATGTGTGTTTTTTATCATTCGTCGTGTGCGGTTTCACAGGTGTACGAGCTGGAGCGGCGTTTTAAGCAGCAGAAGTACCTGTCCGCGCCGGAGCGGGAACATCTGGCCAGCCTAATCCACCTCACCCCGACCCAGGTCAGTGTGATACCGGGCGTCTTTTAGTTAGCATTGTCAGCTGTTCAAATCGTTGAGGAATTCAATTGTGGAATATTGGAATTAGTGGGGGTATTACGGGCTACGGCTAAACCGTTCGTCTCTTTTTTTTTCTTCCACTTGTCCGTATTCATAAACTGTCCTGAGATATTCTGCATTCTTATCCTCGATTTTTCACTCAAAAGCAGCGCACCTGAAATTCATTAGATCAGATCAGTGCATACTAAACCGCGCCATTCCAAAGACAAGGAGCGAATACCAATGGCATTCCTCGTAATTCATCCCAATTACTAGGTCACTGCGACCACTGGCTCACATTGTCACTTCAAATATGACCATCCTTGAGACTGCGCTCTTCTGACCATGCTCCACTACCGTCTTATGAAGTGCGGCACAATCGGCGCACCGTCAGAACACAGGGCGCGCATTGCTGTCCGTTTGTTCCGCGGAATGCCACCTCCGGTTCCCACAGAGCGCGCATTAAATCGAGCCCAGGCCGCGACAAAGGCCGGGGCGGTGCGGCCGGCCCGCGCCTCCTCCGCCGCCCCGTGCCGTCCTCCGTCGCGATTTTACGGGCCCGCTCGGTAAATACGGCTCCATATAATATCGTTTTTGGTAGACAACTGTCGGACACAGAGGGCTCAGGCTCGCTTCACTGGCCGCTAATGGCTCTAATCCGACGAAAACCCCCTCGCAGCGCGCTCTGTTTGCCTGGAAAACGTAATCGCCCGTCTAATCTACCGGGGGCGACAATGCTGGGCCTGCTGTATTGACGCCGAGCCGAGGCGCGCGGCGGCAGCGGCCACTGGTCTGAGGCGGGCGCCGCTCTCGTTTCAGGTGAAAATCTGGTTCCAGAACCACCGCTACAAGTTCAAACGGCAGGCCAAGGAGAAGGCGATGAGCGAGCAGGCCGGCTCGCCGCGCCGGGTGGCTGTGCCTGTTCTGGTGAAGGACGGCAAACCGTGCAGCAGCGGCAGCGGCAGCAGCAGCAGCAGCGCGGGCGTCGAGCCGGTCACCACCACCACGGCCGCTCCTCCGGTCACCCTCGGCAGCGAGCCGTGCGCCGCGCCGTCCCCGGGCGCCTCGCACGCCGGGCTGGGCTCCCTGGTTCCGCCGCCACAGCCGCCCCCTCAGCAGCAGCCGCACTACGCCATGGGGTCTCCACCCGGAGGGATGGTCTCGGGGATGGAGCAGTACCGACAGAGCATGACGCCCACCATGTCGAGTATGGGTCAGGGCGGCGGCGACGGCGGCCAGATGTGCTCCTCGTACCTGCCGCTGCAGGGGCGCAGCTGGTAACCCGTCCGCCGCCGTCCGACTCGGAGGGAGGATGGGGCGAGCTTCTGACGCCGCCGATACGCCACTGACGGCATGGTAGCGGGTCAGTGAATTATAGGTAATTTAAAGGCTGCCGACAGACCCTGGCTGACTGTTGGAGCTTTCATTGTCACAGCTCAGTCAGCAGTAACCAGTCCACCGCAGCCAATCCCCGTCAGCTGCGGCTCCCTGACTGCCGAGCAGTCCAGTCCAGTCCAGTCGCCGCTCAGCTGCGCCCGACCGGCTGTCGGCCGGGTCACCCACCTGTTCCGACCGGCCGCAGTTCTGCCACGGGCGCGACGCTAGCCAAATACACGGACCGACCAGCCGGTCCGGCCGTCACCGGCGACCTATTGTGGCGCCCGGCCCGCTCCGTGCCACCGAGTGTTTGCGTTGGGGGCTGCGGCGGCCGGGCCGGCCGGTCGGCGCTGCTCGGGCCGCGGCAGCAGACAGCCCGACTCACCAGGCTGATCCGAGCCAGCCCACTCCGCGAGCAGTGGTGGCTTTCACGCGCACACCCTCTCTGTTATTGCGGATGAGAGGACTAGTGGGAGGGCGAAGCGCGCGCAGTATGTGATGTCCCCGGCTGCTGACCTGAGTGTGAAGGGGTCGCGCGGAGTCCCCTCCCTCCCTCTGCTCGCGCCCCTCCTGCGCCCCCATCCCCGCTCGACCACGCAAGACAATCGGCCCGACATCTGCATGGAGCTGCCTCAGTGCGAGGTGTCCCGCCGCCGCTCAAAAGGTGCCCGGAGCGGCCGGGGCGCGCGCTAAATTGACTGTCAATGCCCGCCGTCGAGCCGCCCCTGAGAGCGTCGCCTCCGACGCCGGCGGCGCTGCGTCGACACCGTTGTACGTCGTCGATTGAGTGTGAAGGTATGTCGGCGTCGGCTAATTACGCGGTGCACGTGTTATTTATGGCTACACGCTTCCGTTGTGTTATTTATTGTCTGTACCGCCTCGTGGGCGACTGGGGACCGTGAGAAGCGGCCGGCGGCGGGCGGCTGACCCCCGCCGCGCTGTCAATCGCTGGAATGTCCGACTTTAAGCGCCGATGAACCTGTGCTCTGCCGCGCCGCTTTGTGCCGCCGTGATCGACTTTCAGCTCCGCCGCAGATACACTGAGCGCCGCCCGGCCCTCCCGGAAGGGGCCAGGTCGTTAAATAGTGCCCGCGATGCTCCGAATCGGCGAGATGTGCGTACCTCGATTGTGGAATTCACGGCCAGATGGTAGCTTAGTCAATGGGAGATGTTTGAGTTACACTGTGTTACGTTCGCTCGTCTGGGTCGCCGCTATGTCGTCTATGATTTGCTCTCTTCACTCAATCCACAATCCTCATGTTCTGTGTCATGAATTAGGTGTGCGATCTAGAAATATACGAGGACAATTGTATTACGCTTGTCTGATTGAATGTGCTGATGCTTTGCAATCGGAGAAGCAAAATAGCATGGTTTGATAGCCTCAAAAATACCCTTATCAGGCCATGGAGACTCTGCTCCCGTGGTGCTATCAGTCAAATGACAATGCCGAGAGAAAACGTAGACATTTATGTACTTTTTTCTTCAAATTTATCACATGTGTGAATACCAACTATTCACATCTCAATCAACATAAAAGTTAAAACATCTCAATCAGAGACGAAACAGCCGCTCTAACTACGCGTCTTCCAGCTCGCCACCCCCATTAATTCCACCCACCCCATTTAGCACAAGCCGCCGCTATAACTCTGCTCCCTTGGCGGCGCTATTGCCGGGGCTGTAACCCCGCGCCCCTTGTCCCGACCCGTCCACCAACCCATCGCTCGTGGGCCGTCACCGGCAGCCCGCCGCCGTTCGGCGCTGCTGTTCACTGCTCGACGCTCGGTTCCCGGTTCCCGGCGCTCGGCGGCTCGCTCGGCCCGGCCGCTCGTTAGGCGCCGCTGATGAGCGGAAGGAGACCGCCTCTGCGCCGGGCGCGTCCTGAGAGGCGCAGAGAGCGCCGGCCGGCCCAGGTAGCCGACACCGATAGGCAGCAATTGTGGCCGGTGGCGGCGACCGACACCTAATCAGCGCCCGGCGCCGCCTCGACAAACAGTCCAACTGCACACCTGCAGAGCCGCCGGCGACGGCCGGGACCCGGCGGACGGGCCGGCGGACGCGCTAATACCGGCCAATCTGGGGCTGCAGCTCAGTACCAGCACCGCGAGCTGCGGCGGCACGGACGACCGCCGGTGATCTGCAATTTCACCCCACCATTACCGGGCGGCGCGCGAGCCGCGCGGATAATAATATCGGATGACTGGCGACGCTCCGGCCGCCGCGCCGTCAGCTTTCCGCCGACGGCGCGTTGCAGTCTCCGTGTACGGCGGGACAGTATACCATTGCAGGCAGACGGCCACTCAGAGACTGCAGCGCTGCGGCGAGGGTCTATCACCATTTATCGGACGGCGTGAAGTGGACGGATGGCTATTGGCTACTGTTGGATGGGCCGAGATAGAGCGCATCCTATCAAGCTAGAATGGAAGAGGAGTTGATTGTCGAAGTGCATGGAGGAGTAGTGCTAAACGAATACGCCAAGGCAGGATGCAGGCCCCGAAGTTCGGAAGAACTGAGGATAAAGCCCATACATGATCACGATTCACGTATGTACATACATGCCTACCCATCTGCTACCTCTTATTTACGTTTCCGCGAAAAGAGCCCCGATTAAAACATTTGGTGAAATGAGCATCACAGGCAACCCACAAACGGTTGAAAGGAAGTGCAAAACATGACATTAAATGTCTTTTTCCGTAGGTAAGGTAGGCGGATAAAGCTTTCCACCTTTAACTAGCGTAAACCATTGTCTCTACTCTCTACTCGTACTTGCT
The DNA here is from genome assembly GCF_019059575.1 of Amphibalanus amphitrite. NCBI lineage: Eukaryota > Metazoa > Arthropoda > Thecostraca > Balanomorpha > Balanidae > Amphibalanus > Amphibalanus amphitrite. The sequence goes on along the minus strand of NW_024882949.1, from coordinate 22,646 downwards.
TACCGCAAACCAACTGCAAACCCATGATGATTTCCGAGCAGGCCACGTGCCACACCTCCGTTTAAACTCGCCCCGTCAGTCCACGTGCCCCGGTGAGCCACGCGTCTCCGTCCGCCGTCCAGCAGAGCTGCTCGGGGCTGAGATGTTTGACCAGCGTCCGAGCCGAGCCTGTTTGAGAGTGGGGCGGCGCTCGGTGTCATCTGAACCCACACGGGTGGACACTGGGCACACGGGGAGGTGAACCGGGTCACAGCGGGGGTGACGGCGCCGTGCGGGTGTAGCGAGTGGCTGGCCGGGACGCCTTCGGAGGGGCACGGGGAGGGAGGTATATCACATGGCACCTACTGTCCTTATGCCTTGATGGACCGTCTGAATGGTCGGCTTTATCAAAGCAGCAACGTCGGATCCGTGCAGGACAACCTGCCGCCTGAGTGTACCTGTGTTCGTGAACACTCAACACTAGAGTGACGTGTGTGATTCTGGACTACGTTGAAGCATATTGAGCTGACTCATTTCGTCATCGATCAAAAGTGTTTCAGTTATATCACACAATCCGCTGTCACCATCAGTCATGCCCGACCAAAGGCGCGCTCCTACACTGCTTATTGTGTCAAGTCCTCTTGACAGTTGACAGTGCTTGACGATGACAAATTTATCCTCCGACTCTTTGTACGGTAAAACCATCAGGCGACAACAAAACATACTCGATTGGCGACCTATCGACAGAATACAAACCACAATCATTCATCATTACGCTGATGTTTTGTAAACGGTCCGCCGTAACAGCTCCTTCGGCCAATGCGCAATTGGATGAGAATAGCCGGTTATCCGCCCTCTTTCCAAATTCCTTCTAATGCGAGAATATCGCTCCATTAGCTGTGAACGGCGCGGCCGCTTTGCCATACCTACCCCTTTCTGTGGGCTCTTGTTGTGGACCGAGATAGCTTCTGTTCAGTGTTTGAAGATGGGACTGAGTGTTCGTGTGCTCTCACAAGAGTGGACGGGACGGGGGGGGGGGGGAGAGGCGGAGTGGCCTCCCGTCGGGCCGATGAATTGGTACCGCGGCCGAGATATCTGGTCAGTCAGACTGCTGATGGACGGGTAGAAAGGCAGGAGAACGGATGGATAGACAGGTCCGACCAGAGGACGATGTCAAACAGGAGGGCGGGAGGTTAAGTTAGACAGAGGGAGGACAGGAGGCACGACAGGACGACAAAATCACCGAGCGATATATCATTGGTGCACTTGTCAAACAGTGTCAGAATTAGAACAATAATTGTTTTTATAGGCATGCAAATATTGTCAGCAGTGACGCTGACAGATCACACTGATTGAATCTTATTGATTGAGCACTTTACTCAAGGAAGGGGCGAAACAGGCAAAGGTTAAAAATCACAGATCTCCTCCAAATGGCCTGCAATGCTCTTCGTTCCCAGACGTCAGATTCAGAGTTCCCCACACACAAACACAACACCAGCATATGAAGTGCTCGCTCGCGCCACGAAACCAGTCGGCTCCACCAAGTCTAAATCGTTCCAGCGTGCTCTACCAGCCTGACTGACGATCGGTGGAGCGATTCTCACCCCGATCCTGATCAGCCTCCCCCCTCCCCCCCCCCAGCCACCCGGATCCGAGCCGAGCGTTCACTGAGCTCATCAAACGGGACGGCCGACCCCCGGCCACGCTTTGTTTGCCTCTAATAGCTCTAATTTGGCGTTGAATAATGAGTCGGCGGCGTCCCGGTGGCCGGGGCGGCCGCTGCGCCGCGGACAGATAACATCGCCGCCGCCGAGGTGTAGGGAGCAGATGTCGGCAGGGCGCTGCCGCTGCAGCCCAGAGGCCGTCCCCGGTCCCAGAGAGACTCAGGAAAGAGAGGAGAGGGGAAACGCCCGGGCAGTAAAACACTGAGCTGGTGGAACGTTAATGTGATGTGTATTTGGGTACGGTCGAACAAGATGACAGCAACAAAAACAGTTCATGTGACCCTTCAACGCGCCAATAGAATTCACGTAAAATATTCGGAACTTGTTTTGTCGTTTACGCGTGGAAAGGGTCATGTAAACTGCGTTTTATTAATGAGACATTGTTCATTACCAGCGCAATGGACGATGCATCAACATGAAGGTGACACAATGTAGCAACGCCCGGCAGCCTCGGGCACAAGAGCACAAGAGCACTCCACTCCTATAAAACCGGCTCCTCAAAACAGAACTCCCGTGTCGAGTTCATACTGCTGTCACTTCATTTCATCACCACAGCAGAGCTTCAGTCTATTCAGCACGAGCTAAAGTAACATTATGACGATCGACCAAATTTCAATAACTATTCCTTTGTGGCGACTAAAGGTCGCTTTTCTGGGCACGTGACATACAGGTACGGACTGCTTCCACCGACCGCTCGACACACGCCTCTGGTGACCCGGCGGCCGGTCAGGAGCGTCAGATTAGGTACGGTATCCGCGGTTAGCCCCGCTCTGACCATACCGTCCGCCGCCGCCGTACCCCTGACCCCGTCCGGCGGAGTCGCCTCCCCTGCCGCCGCCCGAACGGTACCCTCCTCCGGTGTTGTAGCCCTGTCCGCCGGAGTCGGTCCTGTAGCCACCCGAGCCGGTGCTATACCCGCCGCGCTGCTGTGAGCCGTACCCTCCTCCTCCTCCGCCGCCGCCGCCTCCACTGTAGCGAGACTGGGAGTTGTACCCGCCGCCCTGGGAGCCGTATCCTCCGCCTCCTGAGCCATACCCTCCGCCTTGTGAGCCATACCCTCCTCTTCCTGGTGAACCGTAGCTGTTCCTTCCGCCACCGCCACCGCCACCGCCACCGCCACCACCGCCGCCGCCGCCGCCATATGGGCTGTAGCGATGGTCCTGAAGGGGAACGATTGACGTCAGAAATATGCCACTGCGGCAGAGGTGTCCTGATAGACCCGAAGGCAGGGGCGGAAAGGGAAGATACCGAATTATGCGAATTCCATTCCATCCTGACTCTGATTTGTTGCTTTCCTGGCTCAGTATGTACACAAAGCAAAATGGCTGACAATATAAATTTAGACAAACGGATGATCCAAACACAAAACTTACCGTAAACAACATTACTACTACAGTAAAGAAGTCCGCAGCCGACTCGCGCCCGACAGAGACCTCGAGTCCAGCACTGGTCGCTACGTACCCGACTAGAGTAGGATGACCGTCCGTCCCGCTGGTACCCGCCGCCTCCGCCGCCTCCACGACTGCCACCGCCGCCACCGCCGCCCCGACCGCCTCCTGAAACAAGGATACATATATGATCAAGAGAAAAGTAAGGATTAACAGCAAATGATGTCATGGTTCAGCACATAATGTCTGGAAATGATTGCTGCCCTCAATGACGACCTAGCACTCTGGGGGAATACACAGTGAAATTGGCCATCGTCATCAATATTCAACGAAGGTCACACTGGATTCATAGCTTGGAACAATCCGGATTTTTAAACTATCACGTGTCACGGGTTAGGTCCACAGTAGGGGTGGCAAAATGTGGACCCGAGCACCCGGTCCAAAGAACCAGTCTGGACGTTCCTGGAAATTTTTCTGACGGGTTCAACCGGGTCCTACCATAAACTATACATCTTGCACACTACATATTATTGCAAAATATGAAGTGAATGAAAAGAATGTTTCTTTGCACACAGTAGCTCATGAGTATTCCCAGTGGGAAATAGGCTGTTTTACATGATGCAACTAATGATCCCTACAAGTAGTTTGCATTAATTGACTTTTGGGGAACGGGTCCAACTGGTTCAGATTCCAACTAAAACCGAGTCCGACTGGTTCGAGAAATGTCCAGCCGGGTCTGGTTCGAGTCTGGTTCCCAAAATTTTCATCTTTTGCCACCTCTAGTCCACAGGATATTACAATGGTGACTTGTTTGCCGGCATTGCCCCCATGAACGATCTCATCTCAGCCGTGCCTGATCTGACCGAAGACTTTTACAATATGCGATCATGCCACCGCTTCACGGCGGGGACGAGAGGAAGGGACAGCCAACACAGTGTTATGTGGTGTCCGTCATTCATGCGTAACCATGGTGATTGGTGATTGATCGTGGCTTAGCGCGCTCACATAGAACGATCGTAACAGCTGTGACCGAGTCCAGAGCAGAGAGGAGATCGCATTAGCGCCGATAGCATACTGCAGCAGAGGTGGATAAAAACACACGGACACGGCCAAAGCTGCGACACAGTGCGGGTTGCTGCGAAATGTAGGCGGGTCCCGAATACACTGAAAAAATCTAACCCAAGGCCGGCGAGTAAACCGATGTTTCACGGCTACCCCTATCCGCAACCATTTTTAACCACTCTCCCAGGAGTAGTGCTAGGTCCCATTGCGGTCTAGTCTTACTTGCTCTGAGCGGATATAACCGCTGTCAGCGAACATGTCCGCTGAGAGCATGGGCATTGGGCACGACTACACTGCAATGGGACCTTACTGTATGTACTCCTGGGAGGGTGGTTAAAAATGGCTGCGGATAGGGGTGCCCGCGAAACACCGGTTTACTCGCCGGCCTTGGGTTAACCCGCGCCCTGATGGGGTCTGCCGAGCAACGCGGTCTGATGGGGGGGGGGGGCATTTTGACCCTCCCCTAAGATCTCGAGAACCACGCAACATAGCGACAAGCGGCAAACGGCGTTGGATAGCCAACGGGGAACTACCTTGTGACCCAATTTCATTGACCTCGGTCAAACCGATGACGTCACAGGTCAGGTCAAAGGTCGAAATTTCACCGTTTACAGGCATTTCAAGAAATGCGTTGTAAAATCGAGTAAAATGCATTTCATTGAAAATCATCGATAGGGAAATGTTCGTCAAACACACATTTTGCTATTTGAGGTCACTGATACCAGGTCAGGTCACAGAGGTCAGGTCACTGAGGGTCAAAAATTAAAAATATCATGTGATGCATGTTTTATGGTCCATTTTATATGCCAAATGCGATTATGTGGGACAGGCAGCCCTTGGGGTCAGTTGAGATTATGTTTTGGTGAAGGTCAGGTCAAGGTCAGGTCAAATTAGGTCAAATTTCATAGTTGATATTTTTGCATAAAATGGGTATCGACTATCGATTCGATGCAGCTCGTCACGAGGAGTTCAATGGTGGTCTCCGTTTTGCGCCAGGTGGTCTAAAATTGCTAAAAATTGAGTTCAAAAATTTGACGTCATCAATTTTTAACAGTTTTTTTCGCTATAACTTGGCCAAAAAAGAGGTATCGTCTTATCTAAAATTTGGTATGTAAATCAAAGAGCGCAGGGACTACCACATATATTACGGTTTTTCGAAATTCGAAAAAATTGGATTTTTTTTAGTTTTTCTAAAAAAATCAATTTACTATTTTTGGGGGTGAAAATCCCAAAATTTCGGAAATCTGAGATAGAAGTTTTGTAGCGCCGTCATTTTCTACACAACCATATAAATAACTTTAAAATTGCTTGTTAACTGTAGAATTGGTCAGCGTTTCAAGATGTCATGTTTTTTGCTCATTTTTACTCGAACATGACCTCAGTTTGACCTCAATAACTCCTGATCCGAGGTGACCTGTGACTTGAAATTTTGTGTGAAGGTGTCAAATTGATGCCCGGTAAGGTACCCAAAATTTGGCGCCGCCGATTTCTCGCTATTTAAGAAAAAACACAGGGGGGCCAAAATGCCCCCCCCCCCACATCAGGGCGCGGGTTAAATTGTTTTCAGTGAGTAAGCAATGGATTTCTAGTACTTGACAGAAAATCTATGTGACTTCCAGCGCTAATGGTGATCTCTGGCCGATACAGGTCGCCCGTGGGCCGTGAGCACATCAACAGGAGACAGTCTTGGACACGGAAAGCGAAGAAGGGAAATGTTGCCGATGAGGTTCTAATGTAGGTTAGAAGAAGAAAGGTCTTGACGAGACACACTGCAAGAGCGAGGAGAGAGAGAGAGGAGAGAGAGAGGAGAGAGAGAGAGAGGAGAGAGAGAGAGGGAGAGAGAGAGAGAGGGAGAGAGAGAGAGAGAGAGAAAGAGAGAGAGAGGTAGAGGTAGAGGTAGAGGTAGAGGTAGAGGTAGAGGTAGAGATAGAGATAGAGATAGAGATAGAGATAGAGATAGAGATAGAGATAGAGATAGAGATAGAGATAGAGAGAGAGAGAGAGAGAGAGAGAGAGAGAGAGAGAGAGAGAGAGAGAGAGAGAGAGAGAGAGAGAGAGAGAGAGAGAGAGAGAGAGAGAGAGAGAGAGAGAGAGAGAGAGCCGGGGAAGGGAACCAGGACCCGACACCGGTCTCCTAGTCCCCAGCCCGGAGCGTCATCGTTGCGTCCGCGCGGCCGCACAAACTCATAAGCGGCGCGTCCGTGACGGCTAACCAGCTTAGGTCCGATATTGGCAGTTATTAGCGGCGTCCCGACACGCCGGCACCAGATCGGCAGTGACGTCAGGGGCCATCCGTTGGAGGGGATTATTTTTCCTTGTAGCCATTTATTACAACCTGTTGAAGTTTTTAACATTCGACGCATATGTCCAACCATCCAACGAACGATTTTAATTCGGCAAGAGAACACCGAAACAGGACACATCAAGGACTTAATACATACCTAAACATGCCAGTGAATTTGATGTCATGAACTTAGCTCGAGCTTTGAGCTTCGCTTTCAGCTATTCCACATCGTTGTTGGAGGTCCCGATTCAACCTTTCCAAACCAGATAGGATAATACTTCTCCCATTCCACGGCATGGATCCTTGCCGAGTTCCCACGCCCAGGCTGGAGGTATCGTCACCGGACGAACTGCGATCACCTCCGCACGGTCGGGCGGACAGGACAGAACAGAGCGGAGGCCAAAGTGGCGCAGCGGAGGCCAAAGTGGCGCAATATTACACCTGAGTCGACAGCGACAATTAAACGAGCAACAGGCGCCGGTCGACGGACGTCGGACGACGGGCAGCGACGAACGAAGGCCGACAGGGAGCTGTGCGGCGTGCGACAGGCGGGCGGTGCCACGGGGAATCCGCGATACGCCCCGATGAGCTACCGATGGCCAGTAGGTACTGGTGGAAATGAGGCAGCGTGGTGGTGGAACACCGGATCTCGGCTGGAGGCCAATGAGGCGGTGTGCCGAGCGGCGAGCACCCGCGCGAGTGTTTAATACCGGCTGGACCGGCGGCCGATGACAGGCGTGAAATGACCGGAGAGTAATGAACAGGATGTAACGACAAAAATGGTGCTGGTAGCGATCGACATTTACCGGACTTATCAACTTGCCTCGCAATATTGCGATACAGAGTAGTTAAAAAACGTGTGCCCACATCACAAATTGGTCGTGAGCTGTGAAATAAAAAGCACTGGGTAACATTAAAATATGACACGGCATAGCGCAGCATCAGTGAACTAGCTCAAACGTCCCTCCACAACTCTTCAATGCATTGGACGAGACTCATGACCGGAAAATGGACCCGATGTTAGCGTCTACGCACCAACGAAATTATAAATTGCTAGGAATATCGCCGCCGCCGCCACCACTTCCACCTCGGCTGCCACCGCCGTCCGTCTCCCCGCCTCCAATAGCGTCGACGGCGTCCAATCTACCGCTGTGCGCTACCGCCCAATGACCCTTCCTCCCCGGCAGCGCCACCCTGCCTCTTGAAGCCACTCCAGGCGCCGCGCACACGGCCCATATTGGCACGCCGCGCCGCCGGCCGCTCGCCCTTATCGACACGCGGAGCGATTGCGCTGGAGGGCCTCTCGAAAATATAACAGACCTGAATTCAGCTGTCGCGGCCAGCAAATAATATTCATGTCACCATTCGGCCGGGCCGCCACCGGCGCACACACGGATGATTTCGCCGGCCGTGGTCTCAAAATTGCCGGCGAGCTGGTGTGTTGTGGCCCTAAGTTCGGATAGGAATGCCAGATACGGCCTGAACTAAGAACCGGCACCTTCGGCTGGCCAGTGACGAACCTGGGTTAAATAGGTAAGTGACAAAAGATTTGCAACAGGCTCCCCCCCCAAAAAAAACACGATTTTCAATTGGACATTTTTTGATCCGATCCCCGATACTCAAATAAACCGTTGCATTTTAGGAGAGCATGTGCGATGAAGCTGTGAAAACGATAAGCCAAACTATTGTGCAGGCTCAACTGACTCGCCAAGTTCCTAATGTCTACCTGAAAGCTGTATTATTGCTGCAGCAGTCCAGCATCAATTCAGCATTATTGATTCCGACCAGTTGAAGCTGGTCCATCGATGGCAAATACCAAGCCAGACGTGAGAATTAACTCCGCAAAGTGGCCATCTTAACGTCAGACCTGCTGCTGAGAAGACACCCAAAGAGCTCTGATTGAGCCGTGGGATAGTGACTCCGAGTCTCAGGAGTCGGCGGACTTAATATCTAAAACCGCCGGCAAGAAACTTTCGATGAACTTTAAAGAAACGGCATTGGAAACTCAGTACGCTTGAACACGGTTTGAAGGGCAATTCAACAATACATATTTGGCAAAATGGCTCAAATATTTCAAAACAAGCTGCGTCAAGTGGACCAAAGGCTGTGCTAAGGCACGGTTTTTAGTCACGTTACTGAGAGCCAGAACCAACTATAATCCCCTACGTGCTTGTATATGAGACCGAAATCACTGCTATATAAATTCACTTACTGCAATATCAACTGACGCTCAACTGAAAATAACTTCGGAGACTAATACAAAATAACTTCAGTCAGAGAACTATACCAGGATAATTCTCAATTCACAACCTGTCCCAATATCAAAGCCGAGATATGCAGCATCAGGCCAGAACGAACCATGTCATTCCAGTTTCACCCAGGGGCGGCTCCTCGGTCCTCTCAGCCATGTTGTGCCTCGCTCCCCGGTCTATGTCGCGCTGCGAACACACCTCTCACGGGAGCAGACTCCGGTCGCTCCCACCACTGCGTACGTCAGTTCATCCATCCTTCGGCCGAGTCCAGCAAACAGCTGCTCTCCAATGACCCTCCACGTCGTCTCGAGACCTCCTCAGAGCCTCATTACCCGGTGGCCGAGTGTTTCTCCACATAAACATGTTTAGTCGCCTCTGAGCGTTCACACCTCACACCAGCCCCGCCCTGCCGGTCGGCCGTCCTCCCAGTGACGTCACACTCCTCTCCGTGACGTCACTGGTCGGCAGCAAACAGCGGGACGCGGCGGCGTGAGCGAAAGTTGGCCGCCGGAACGACAGAGCGTCAGGTAGCTGCGGCTCGCAGCTCTCCGCAGAAGACACTCGTCGAACAATGGCGCGTGAAATGCGACAACAAAACACTCGGCCGTCGCGGCGACTGCACGCTGCGGTGACGATGCCAGGCGGGGGCGGGGACGGGGGCGGGGGCGGGGCGCCTACTCGAACCAAACATGGGACAGAGGGGTGCCGAGCGGCGGCCTGCACCCGGCCCGGGAGGTCCTCAGAGGCAACACCGGCAGCCAATTGGTGGTTAGAGAGGAGCGCTGCATGGAAAACAACACGCCGGGCGGGGTGGGACGCGAATACAGACAGCTATGCCACCGGGAGTAGTCGATGGACTGGAGAGGGTGGTCAGGGGGAGAGGCGAAATAACCCATCGAAAAGCAGACCGAACCAAACCGAAAACAGGCCGGTGCTTCAACCTGTCACCGGTGCGGAGTTATCTCTCCATCTCACAAACGCACTGCGGGGGAGACGCGAGCGGACAACACTTGAGTTCTAGCGTGCGAGAAACACTACAGCTGAATGACACCCAATGTTCTGCTAAACGATGATGATGATGATGATGATGAATTTGGATTTGGGCGCCCCACGAGTCGTGGAGCACTCGCCCAACACGCAGCAGCCAAATCAGTGTCACGATTGTGTCAAAACAATTATTTGCTTCACATATCTCATCGGTATCTGCTTCGGTAAGAATTTGGACATCTCTCAGGTTGAAGGTCTACAGAAAGTATGAAACCCGACTGTCGCTTATGAGTCACGAGCCATTTACGAGTCAGTTCTAACAGTCATGGGACCCACCCCGTTCTCCCGAGCTGAACTCACCGTTGTAGACGCCCTGCCAGTTTCCGGGCGGGCCCTGTCCCATCAGACTGGGTGGCCCGCCCGGCATCAGCGGCGGTACGCTGTTGTAGCCGGCGCTGCCGTCACTGCGCGACCGGTGGTGGTGGAACCTGGCGGACGAGGTCAGGTCAGGTCAGGTCAGAACACGCTGCCGTCACTGCGCGACCGGTGGTGAAGGAATCTGGGGACAGGTCAGGTCAGATCAGGTCAGGTCAGGTCAGGTCACAGTACCACACGCTGCCGTCACTGCGCGACCAGTGGTATTACAGTCGGTGACACACCAGGGAAATAAGCTAAAATTAGAGCGCTCTATTTATTGCTCCCGCTACTTCACCGTCTCCCATAGGGTCCTGTGTTGAGCTGGTGTCGAGGCTCTAAAAATGACGCCGATTTTTGCACCCTTCTCACGAAAACCGCTCGGACCGCCTGGAAACTAATTGTTCCGCTCTAAAAATTTCATGATCGACGGAAAAATGAATGAGGAAAAGATTGGTCCTGAAATAATTCTGAACTCCCTGTAGAACATATCGAAATATGGCTGCAAAACTAGGAGCATGTCAAAATCGACAAAACAATACAAATAAACTTACCGGGATTTTTTTATTTTCCATGCATCTGTATATGAAATCAGTCGGTTTTTTCGGAAAGATTATCTTCTGTTTAATAAATAATTCCACAATTGCAATCGAGAAAAAAAAAACATTTCTGCTGTGACAGCAGTTTTGGCATTGTGCCAGTCGTGCCAGTAGTGTGGCGTGCGCGGTGCTGCGTGGTCGTCGGGACGGAGTTGTGAGTATTTTCGGTGTTTTAAATGGTTGATGGCCATTTGAACCAGCTTTATATTATTTCCTACAAATTTTTGCATCAAATTATTGCTTTGAAAGACCATTGAAACCCCTTATCTCTTCATGAAACACGATCATATTCATCGTCGACGAAAATGGCGCGGGACCCCATGTGCGTTCCGATCGAAATAAATCGTAAATTAAATAATATTCGATGATAAGTATCATATTCTAGTGACACATTTTCATAAAATAAGGCATAAACTTTGCAAGGAAGTCAACATTGGATAATTGGATTCTTATTTTGCTCACATATCCTTGTGTAGTCAAATGGCTCAATTGTTAGATAAATGTAAGCATATGTTTTGGCTTGATGTTTGCTGTGAAACCACCCAGCCACTTGCTGGTTGAGTGGTTTTGATAATTACCTGATAATCATTTTTCCTTTTCCTTAAAAGAAACTAAAATTCTTTTAAAAGTAATCCATTTTAGGAAAGGCGGCTTGCTCATTGACATTTCATGTTCTTGTTTTGTTATTGCTGGCAGTATTTTGATACAATAATGCAATATGAATTTTTTGCAATAATAAAACCTAAGACAAACCTAGTTAATGCGTCAATCAAACACCCAACAGAAAGATTGTGAGTCCTTGTGACGTGAAGTAGAATATTCTATGAATGTGTTATATAGAATATGCCAAATTTTAAATTAATTTATTATTTGATACTGATAGCTGAGCATGTGAATTATGCAACAATATAATTTCATTTTCTGGTTTTGAAATAGCCGGCAGTATTTTACTTCAACAAATGTAATATACATGGAATACATGTTGTTATGTTATGTTATGTTAAAAGTTTAATAACAGCAAACAGAAGGGGCTGTTTCAGCAGATAATGTTTGTACCTTATGCATTACCTTTCTTTTCTGCAGGACCATGCTTCCGCTGGGTGGTCGACATTTGCCTCCTGAAGAAGTTGAGCAACATGAAGACCACCAGATGAGGTGTCTGCAGTTCATGTGGAACTCTGCAGACTACAAGTGTTATGCCAACCACAACCAAAGTGCTGTGATCATGGAGGCATGAACCTCATGACAACACTTCAGATTTGCAGTTGTACCAAAGTGTGATTCAAACCACCTGTGGCATCTCACTCAATGTGTGAACAGTGTGATCATTGTGCAGTGTTCAGCTGCAACTAAGACATTATTAGTGACTTGTTTTGCAATTAGCCACCAAAAGCATTTTTGGGCTGGCTGCTGTAATTTGTTGTGCACTGCGCAATAGTGGTAGTGTTTTGTCACTTGTCAGGTTGTCAGTTGTGCATGTTGCATGTTTCTCTTCCCTCGGCCCTCATTATCAGTTAAGTGGTGAATTGGCATCACTCAGTCTCCCCAGATCTCCATTGACTGTCTGTCAACCACCTAACTTGAGATAGTATTTGCTAATAGTGTCAGAAAAGAAGTGATTGTAGACATTTTAGGAATATGAGCTCCGTTTCATGCGTGTTGCAGTGGTCATTTTGTCACTTGTCCCATAGTGTAATAAATGGAAACTGTTGTTCCCTTTTCAAGGTACTCGCGGATGCAGAAAGCGTTGGGCCTAATTATTAAACGCACCCTTCTATCAGCGACGCACGAAATCGACAAATATCATCCTTTTTAGAGCAGGAGGAAACGAACACTTGTGAACATAATGTACCTACAACTGTATAGCTGTATAGCTACCTAACAGTGCATAAGGAATTGGAATTCTGGGAGTTTTTGAAATTCGGAGAAACTCAAGTTGTCGACAGGTATGCCCCCTTGTACGTCAAAGACCGCCTAAAAAACAAACGTCTACAAATGAAGGCAGTATTCGTATGTTCGTTGTAATTGCAGCAGCCTAGCAACATGCATTGCGGTCCGATGGCGAATTACACTCGTGCTAAAAAAACTATGCCGGTAACTGCCAACGTACTTAGGTCGTAGGTGAGAGGAAGGGTTATGTCAAATGTCAACATCAAAGAAATGGCTTCATCTGAGCTGTGCCTATTGTACATAATTCAACCAATCTATGCATTTCGTTTCTTGCAATCTACTCATGCTTTCACTCCAGCTTCAGAGTAATCATCCCATATTGTACGATTGATTTCTATGGCAGTTCGGAATTGCTAGCCACGTCTCACCTCCGTCTGGTGGCCCCGCATCGGCCCACTCGGCCGCTCTAAAATTGACTTAGGGAGGAGGATGGTGGCTTTTATTTTAGCTTCTCCGCTGACTGCGGGGAGCGCCGTCGCCGAGGTAGGAGCAATAATTAGCTTATGTTTGGGACTAATTTCCACGCTTAATTAACATTTTAATGTTATTTTAATTAATTCATGTTAATCTTTGACGCATTCTCTTTCTATTGATACCATCCACCGGTCTGAGAATTACTGCCTTGCTGCGTAAGGGCCGATAAAAGATCACGCTTTTAGGGGTATCTCTTCAACATGGGGCAGGAGCAATAAATAGAGCGCTCTACTTTTAGCTTATTTCCCTGGTATGTCACCAACTGATTAGTGATAAAAAATCAGCTCATTTAGCTACCCAAGAGCTGCAGATGCCAACCACAGCTTATAAAAATATTAATATTTACTCAGCGATATGATTTTGTTCATCGGGCTTTTGGCCATGACTACTAAGGCCATTTCGAACTCAAGTATCACCAAAAACCCAGATGTTCTACTTCGATCTCCATTCTCTACTGATCATGTCCATTGTGAGGCATTGTCCATGTTATGTCACTTCAGCCGGGCATGGTCGCCATCGCAAATCGTTCCACTAATCCCGTGTCTATCGGCTTGGTGAGCGGGATCTATGGCGATCGTTAGCACACCAGCGTCGAGTACCATATCGCCATGCGCCTGAGAGTCCTGGTACACCCTTTACCAACGCCTGATCGGGCAAGATCAAGATCAAGATGCCCCATACTTCCTGGTAATTGGCATCGAAGAGGACTGGATAATCCTTGAGGACATGCCACCACGCTAATCACAAGCTCATGATGACGGTGCATGCTAATTTGTTGACCGATCCCGCGTCCAAGCAAAAAATCGTCAAGAAGGAAACGTGATGTAACATATGATTGGATTCTCAATCATGCTAAAAGGCAGCTAACATCTCATAAATGGCCTAATAAATAGCTCATGAATCGATTCAAAATCAGGCGTTATCGGCCAGTGGCTGACCCATCGATTCTCAGGCCAGCCCACAGCAGTGTCTGTATGTATTTGTCCGGGCTGACTCGCCGGGCCAGGCCGAGCCAGGCCAGCCCGACTCGCCGGACCGAGCCAGGTCGCCCGGACACCGGGCGCGCCTCCCGCCCCGTGTCAGCCGTGTTGATTCAGATGACGACCCACGGCGGACAGCGGCCGGCCGGCGGCTGTATGTCGACCAGAGCCTCGCCCGGCCGGCGGCTGTGTGCCCAACAGTCGGGCGCGCCGTCACCGCGCGGCGAGGTGTCGCTGAGAGCTCTCTCCGGCACCCCTCCCCTCTCCCCAGCCCCGTCCCCGCTCCTCAGAGTGGGGGGTTTGCAGTGGGACCAGCTGACACTGCAGGAATGGTGGGCAAAACCGCACACTCGGGAGCGAGAGAATTTGTACAGTGTTTGGGTGGAGGGTGGAAGGAACGAAATGCGATCAGAGGGCAGAAGATACGAGTATGTTTTACCAGCAAGGTTCATACCTCGTAACTCATGCATAACGTAAATGAATTCAACGTTGAAATGAATCAACACAAATGCATGATGGTAAAAAATGCCAACGGCTATTCAGCGTTGAATCATTCGACACACCAGACGCTCGCAAGTCGGCGATCGTCATCCAACCCGAACAAGTATCAACCCTCGTGGTCATCAATCCGGCCACGATCGATTTAAGAAACTCTCTTCAACGCACTCAGCTGCGCCAAAAACGCTTACACCGGCGCGGTCGGCAGCAGCAGCTCGCCTCTGCACCAGGCAGCAGCACCGCCCGAGCCGCGCCCGTCCAGCCAGATATAACTGTCTTAGTAAACGGCCGTCGAATCGGCTGAATAGATAATTGCTGTGCCACAGAGTGCCCAGTCATGCTCCTATACAACCAGCACAGCCGCACATTTACTGCGAGTGCCACTCGTTGACAATGACGCGGATAACTCGGCTGGCATTGCTCGGTGGGCAAACCACTCAAAGTTCCACCGGTGGCACCGGCGGTGTCGAGGCAAACACCGGGGCCAGGACGGCTCAGGACGCAGCGCTGGACCTGGCGTGACTCGCGGATACACAGCCGGGACCTCATATTGAGCAGCACACATATCTGGTCTCCGGCGGCTGCCGCTGGTGTGAGCGGCAGACGGTGGGTGGAAATCCCAACCCCGTGGTGGCCTGAGTAAGCACAGACGGAGGTGACAGGGCAGGGACGGCCACAGCAGAGGTAGACTACCTGACAGTCCAGCCTGACAGGTCATCTGACAGTACGGCGTGACAGGCCACCACCTGACAGTCCGTCCAGCGGGACGGTCATGCCGGTCGGAAGGTGCAGGGGTGTCTGGATTAACATGATGCTATTCCTGACTGATGCGGCAACTTACTGCCGGTAGATCTTGAAATCTGGCACTGCGCGAAAGCGCGCAGATGAAGGTAGTGCTATACTAAAACCACAAACATTCAGCAATTAATATACCACCCGGTGTATGATGATGGTGCGATTCGTGACCACAAAGGAACTCGAAAGCGGTGACGGGTCGCTGGGCTGACTCACTGGGCCAGCTTTAGGGGAAAACGCCGACATCTAGCGGACGAAGGGGAAGTTCTAGTTGATGGCGTAAGCGGATTATAGGCATTTACGGGATCTGGCGTGGGTACTTTTCTCACTATCGAAGTCAGTGTTCATTTCACAAGATTGACATATTCCTGGCAGCCAAAATACTGTCGAACAAAGTCCTGTCTCCACCACCAGAATCTTGCAAATGTGCTGCCTCGCTGCTTCTGGTCACAAACTACCAATCCTCCGAGCTTCCAAATATTCTTTTTTTTTTAATTTCCTAACAAGCCTCTTCCCAAATAGGTACTACTCATTTCCCGGCAGCATCCATTATCCCCCTGAACCCATTCAGTGTCCTCCCCCTCCCACCTTCCCGCGTCCCCCGGTCTTACCCGACCATCCAGTGTCCTCACCCTCCCACTTTCCCGCGTCCCACCCGGTCTTACCCGACCATCCAGTGTCCTCCCCCCCCACCTTCCCGCGTCCCGTCCCCGGTCTTACCCGACCATCCAGTGTCCTCCCCCTCCCACCTTCCCGCGTCCCGTCCCCGGTCTTACCCGACCATGCGGTGACCGGCGGCGCCCAGCGATGCCACAGTGTTGGAGCGGGCCATACCGATCTGGGGCCGCCAGCGCTGCTTGGCCGCGGCGTCCAGGTCCTGCGGCTTCAGCACACGAGGCGGAGATCTGACGGAGGGAGGGGCCACATGTCAGGTCACATGTCAGGTAATCAGGTAGTAGGTCACAGGCCGGATGACGAAGACGCGTCGGATCAGCTGGAAAGCCACGCAGAAAAGAAAAAATTAAATCCAGAAAAGTCACCGGCGGCATTCGGCACGCTTTTGGCAGGGAAATGAAGCCGATCCCATCTTGCGGGCGCTCATTACTTAGCTGTAAAAGATAAGCGATGAAGTATCCTATACTCACATGGCACCGGGCAGCTTCTTGGCCGGAAAGACGAAGCCCTCCGGGAACTGGGGGTCCTTGTACCGGCATCTGTAACCAGGGAGCAAACATGACAGTCAGGTTACATCGAACTTGAAGGATTGACGTTTGTGGCAGCCGCTTTTGCTTAAGCTTCCAAACAGCCCGTTTTCAATAGCCAATATGACAGACAGAAGAGCCTAAAATGTACTGCACAGAACAGGATTAAAAGACATAACCGTATTTCATCGATTGCCATGCCCAGGTTACATAAACAGTTACTCATCTGGCAAGTTGAATTTCAACCAAGACGTTGAGATAATACGTCACCCTGAAATACCCCTCCGCCCTCATACCCGTTCCCCGTCCACCACCGTATATCCACTCACGTGGCCACCTGGTTGTTGTGGAAGCTCTTGCAGAGCGGTATGGGCGATATGACATCGGATCCCTGGTCTATGAGGTCCTCGGCGGGCATCAGTGTACCGCTCATCTTACCAAACAGCTCCGGGTTGGCCTCGACCGTCTCCTGAGGAACGACGACGGGACAGGACTGAGGCCAGGTCGCGTCTGATCCCAGGGAAAAGCTGGCAACGGCTCAAGAGCCAGCTATGCGACATTTGCAGACAAAAAAAAAAAAAATCGAGAAACGTACCCAACTCTAAGATAATTCATACACCATCCATTTTTCGACACAACAGCCTAACAAAAGCACATCTTATCCATACAACATCAAAACAAGTGATCGTCCTGCTCCCATCCTCCTCTCCCTCAATCCCCTCTCACCACGTTGGACTTGTACATCTCCTGCATCACGGCGTAGCCCGGATGTCGACTGCCGATGAACAACCGGTCGTCGCCGCGCACGTTCCTCCTCTTTTCGTCCTCGGTCAACATGTGATAGACAGACTTCAGCGCCGCCTTCAGCCGGACCTCCGACACGAACGGCAGCAGCGCCACGCCCTGCCACGCGAACTTCTTCCCGTTCAGGTCGATCTTGAAGTCCACCGGGTAGAAGTCGATGATGGGTGAGTGCTGTGTGGAAAGAGAGAAAAAGGGGAGTTGTAGATGGCTGATGTTGAAGCACTCCACAGGTAGTTGATACGTTGACTGCAAAATTAGGCTGATAGTGTGTGTGTGTGAGTGAGTGAGTGAGTGAGTTGAGTAACTTAGTGAGGTGCTTGAAAGAGTGAGTACTAATAGTAATTAAGTTTAACCTACACGTCTAAGGGCTCCCATGTGTTCGTTATCGCAGCCTGACATTGCTCTGCGATTTCCAAAATTACCACGCCTCTCGCCAGCCAGCCAGCTCCCCTACCGCCACCTACCGGGTCCATCATGAGCTCTCCCCAGGGCTCGGGCACGTGTGACCGACTGGCAGCCGGGAACACGCTCATTAGCTGTTCGAGCGGCTTGAACGGCGCGGCCAGCGTAAACTGCGGCTTCATGTCGCCGATATTGACAAAGTCGGAGGCGAACGGGGCGTAGTGGTAGGGAAAGTACCACTTCCATGACGCACAGCCCTGAGGGAGAGATGGTGCGAGTTAGAAAACGGGAAGGCAGATACGAAGAAACACAACAGTTCTAAGTTTCATGAAAAGTTTACAGACTATAGTTTGCAAGTCAAGTGAGGCATAGTATTTCAAGGCAGGCACAACTCATTCAATGACTAGGTATACCACAGGCGGCCGGGTTTCTAGAGAACCTCCATTATCAGACAGTTTAACTTTCGCCATAACTACCATCAACGCACCACATTCCACAGTCAGGAAGATATTACACAACCAACAGACCACACAGTAATTTCCTCATGAGCCACAATGTCATACTGGCCCGTCTTACCTGATAGTAGTAGCGGAGCACCCAGCACAGCCCGAGCACGTACTCTCGGGCCAGCTTGTGCCGGAACTCGATATTGTCCTTCATCACGTCAAACTTGGACTCGTAGTACCTGAGAGGATGGTGCAGTGTAGCTCAATTATGACATGATCTGGATGGCCCAGTCATTGACGCTCAAAGAAGGTTGCTCAACTCAATGGCTGAGTTAAAAAGACAAAAAAAAAGGCTGCAAATGACATTCACTGACTGGGTAAAAGAGCAGAATATTTTAGATAACCGTCAAACAGCTCGAAAGTATAGTCGGCCTGGTCTTCACATAAACATGCGTCCTCTGAGTAGCCCCACAGAGGTTCAGTCACGCTTTACTGCTATGCTGAATCAATAATCGAACTCAGCTTACGACGTCCCTCCACTTTAACGTTGGCTCCGTGATTACTCCTGTCACGGTGGTAACACACCTGTCCTTGAATCCGTCCTCCCACAATCATCCCATAGTCCTCCCACTCACACTACTGCCATAACTGTGCCGTACCTGTCCTTGAAGCCGTCCTCCCACAGTCGGACCTCGTCGGGCGTCTCTTCCTCACTATCCGAGTCGTCACGGGGCCGCTTCTGGCCGGCTGACGCAGACTGAAACAACACTCAAAGTGTTAGACAGTAGGCACCTCTGACCTCTGAGAGACAGCAGACAGACCATTCGAGACGCTTCTGAACGGCAGAGGCCGACTGAATGACGCCAAGACAGCACCACACACCGGTCAGCGACGGATCAGCTCGACACACATGACAAACGCAAATAGTGATAAACAACAGCCATCCGCATTGACTGGGAAGAATGACGGTAAGACCGTAAGCTTGGTATACATACTGCCAACATTGTCATGGGACGGCTAAGACAAAGCAGCGTAGCCGCTGAGCAGACAATTTCACAAGTCATTTCACAAGTCATTTACATTACTGCCCACAGCAGCTGATTGTGACCCAGCATCACTAGTGTAAACCTCTGTGAGCTCATCGAAGCATCCTATCGCCAACTCACGCTGTCGATGATACGGTTATTCTCGGCCTTGAAGTCGGACTTGGCGGCGATCTGCTCCATCCGGATCTGGTACGACTCCTTTCGGGCGTTCTCCACGGGCTTTACCGCGCCGCCGACCGCCTGGTGAACGGAGGTCACGGGTTCAGAGGAGAGGGCCAGCCAGAGGTCAGGGGTCAGAGGCGAGGGCCGATCAGAGGTCAGGACTAAAAAACAACACGGGACATACCAATCAAGAACGCGAGACACACCAATGAGCGTCAAACGGTATCATTTCTTTTATCACCTCAGGAGTCCACCAACTATCGACCACTGAGCTAAAAAGACGGACATTTCAGCAAAACGTAAGCTTAAGCTCATTCGCACTTTTCTTTGCTCTGAATGAAACACCAGGCCTGAAAACCGACCCCACCTAAGCCCAGCCCTTCCTTATTCCACAGTCCACCGGCCGCACCTGCGGAGCGAACTGCCCTCCGAGGTGTTTTCTCGCATCTGCCTCGCGCTTCTGGCGGCGCTGCGCCTTGTTTCGGGCGCGGAACGAGAGCTCCCGGCGCTGACGGGACTTAAAGATCTCGTCCTCCATCTGTCCAAGGTCCTGCATGATGAGCTGCACTCGCTGCAGGTTCACCCGGCCGCTGTTTGTGAGAAAGCCCTGCAAAGTATGTGTGGGGAGGGGGTTACTCGCTGCAGGTTCACCCGGCCGCTGTTCGTCAGAAAGCCCTGCAAAATTGGGAAGGGGAGGGGGGGGGAGTGTCACTCCCTGAAGGTTCAAAAACAAAACAAACAGGGTCAAAAACCCTGTAAAAGAGCAAGGGGTGGGGGTGGCTGGTAGGCGTGTCATTGCCAAAAGAAAAAAGAAAAGAATGTACTGTTGCACCTCCAACATGAACTGTGATTATACAAAACTTTGACCTGTCAGCAGCTTCCGCTTCAAAACAAACAACCACCACTTCCCAGACGCTTCACCCTAGCCGCAGCTCCATCAGCCGAGCAAGCAGACACTGACCCCGGTCTTGTAGACGGTCTGTTTGTAGAGGTTGACCAGCCGGTCGATGGCCCCCTCGCGGATCTCCAACGACGGAAGGTGCGGCAGAAAGTCGTTACCGACGAAAAAACACATAAACACCCAGTCGTCGATCGCCCGCTCAAAGTCGTACTGAAAGCGGAAACGAGACGGCGGCGAGTCAGAAACTCAAGGATCGACAGCAGCCGATTATTCAATGAACGAATAAAGCCGACATGAAAAAGGTTGTTTTGCCAGAAACGGAAAAAAAACGAAATAGCTGAAGTACTGAAGTGTACAGTAATCACAAAGCGATACTAGTCAAAATAAGCACGCCTGCATATTATGTGGCCATGACAAAAAAGAAACTGATCAGGATTCTTACAAAACGTTACATAGGTAACATTACATCAAGAATCATGGCGGCCAATTTGATTGAAACACATCCCACAGCCAGCAATCTCATTTTCAACATCACTGTTTCAGCGGGCCACCGGCGGACCGACCTGGAAGGGCAGGTTGGGCATCTCCAGCTCGCGCTCCAGGTACTCTCTGAGCACGTTGAGCCGCACGAAGATGTACTGGGTCTCGGCCACCACCGGTAGAGGCTTCTCGTCGTGCTCGCCCTGCTTCTCGCGCACATTACCCACGCACTCCTTCATCTCGTGGCCTGGCAGAGGACGAGCGCGGCGTCAGGTGAAGTTCGGCTTGTGAATAGTCATTGGAAAGACACCAAGGCACCAGACTTTCCAGACCTTAGTCGGATAGCAATTAGAATCCATGTTGAACCAGCATTAAAAGCAGTCAGCAAGACGGGAATCATTTTACCGAATCCCTCGCCATCCTCCCTGGCTCCTCGACATGAACTGTCACACATGAAATCATAAACCTCTTCCTTACACTGTCTGATACCACAAAACATTTAGGAATACATTCATTCAACATGAATCACTTATATTATGATAGGTTGCTTTACGAACAAAATCTCAGAACAATAACTCACGCAGACTATTGTAAACCACGCCCTTTCCCCACCCATTCCACCTCCCAGGCCTCCCATCAGCACGACAGCCCGCCGACTGACCGATTTGTCCGCAGATCTCGCACGGTCTCGGCTGGTTCGGTTTGAACTCCTCCCTAATGATGGTGAAGTTGGGCTCGTGTGTGGCCAGACCCAGCATGATGAGATCGGCGTCGGCGCCGCACAGCACGTGCTGCGTGTTCGGGTCGTGCGACGGACTCGCTGTAATGGGGGAGGGGTGCAGAGGCCAGTCGGGGTCAGGTGGGCCTTGATGGGTAACTTATGGCCTGAGGGCTACCGGCTAGTTGGGGCGTTGAGGGCCGCTGGTTAATTTATGGCTAGCTGAGCGGACGTCATGAATAGGTCATGCCATTGCTTCTTCAGCATGTCACGTCAGTCAAGAGTCACATGTGAGTGCCGCCAGCTCGTAATCGTACATCAAGGCATTCAAAATACAAAAATACAAAAAATGTAGATTGTATAGCTTCCCCACTAAGCAGCATACGTCCCATTATCCCAAGGCACTGACAGTGACTATCACTCGCTTAAACTGACCCCGCTGCCGGCGGATGTAGTCCATGATCTTGTGCTCTCCCTCTCCGGGCACGTTGGCGTCCGACAGGATCACCTTCAGGTCCTTCCAGCCGGCGTCGTGGTTCAGACGCTCGTGCACGTAGAAACACAGACACTTGCTCAGCCGGTCCATGAACGGCGTGCCCTGGGGGAGAGCGGGTAGGTCAGAACGCATGTCATCTTAGTTCTTACACCGTCCAGCTCACATGTGACCACTTAAACCAGCATGCTTTATTCATAGATGTCGATTTCATTCATATCGTTCATCGATTCAGCATATAAACACTAATTCAGGCTGCGTTTATCGGTTGGTAATTCTTACACCATTTTTCCTGAATAAAAGTCGGCAAATAAAACAACTTCACTTGTCAGACTGAACTGCTCCCCATCGCCGTCCGTCCGCCGACACTCACCGGTGTGATGCAGTTGCTGTCAAAGTGTTCGCCCTTGGGCTTGTCGGGCGGCAGCTCGACGCCTTTGCTGCGCAGCTCGGCCTTGATTCGCGCCATTTCCTCCAGCTTCTCGGCCGTCTCTTACTGGCGCGGAAACGGCGCGAGCGCTGCTGGTTCATCTTGGCGCGAGGAGCCTGGGCCGAGGGAAGGGAAGGGGGGAGGTCAGCTAGTACGGTGGAGGCAGAAGAGGTAAG